>NC_081786.1:1319449-1429449 GCF_963082965.1 Carassius carassius | reverse complement strand
CCTGACGCCATTCCTGATTTCTGCCTGTTTGACCATTCTTTAATAAAGCGCTGCATTTGGATCCGAACGTCTCTGGCTCATCATTACACTTATTATCTCACTTTTCTGACTCGTTTTCTGCTAACTGGAGGTTTATATCTCACAAATCATATATTTAAAACTCTGAATTGTGGAGCAAAAACTTGCAGTTTCTTTAATTTTTTTTATCCCTCTGCTTACCAAGGCCTTGTTTATTTAGTCAAATATACATAAAAAAACTTAAATATTATTAAATTTTTAAAGAAATTGTTAAAGTTTTTTATGCAAATATACTGTAAAGTGTACTTTATTTCTGTGATCTGCAGTTGTATTTTCAGCATCATTTCTCCAGTCTTCAGTGTCACATAATCTTCAGAAATCAGAATAATATGAGGATTTGCTGCTCGAGAAACATTTCTGATTATCATCAATGTTAAAAACAGTTGAAATGGTTATTTTTCATTTTGACTTTTTTATCTCATAATAATGGCTGAGTATGAGTTTTTGATTTATCTCATGATTTAGAATGTCATAATTTCAACTTTTCGTTTAATAATTATGTTTTAGTATATTGGAGATTTAGATCAGAAATTTGACTTTTTATTTCATAATTTTGACTATCTCATAATTATAACTTTTTATCATAACTATGGCATTATGTCTCTTAATTTTAACTTTTTATCTCTGGTTTTGAACAGTAATTTTTTTAGGATTAGAGAGATTATTTGAAATGGAAATCTTACGTTATAAATGTCCTACTGTCGCAGGAACAACATGGTTTGTAATAAATTGTTAAGAATAGTGGATTTTACGGCACTGAAATCTCAGTCTGTGAGTCAGCACTTATGATCACAAAGCCAGAATATTCTTAGAAGCAGAGATTGAACCCTACAATCCTTCAGAAAGGAACTTCAGTTATCTGTGACCTGAACTGTTCAATAATTGTGTCCTTCAGGGAAGCTGAAGATGTGTGAAATTACAGGGTCTGCAGGAATAAAAGCTATTTTACTCGGATGAGCTTTTAATTCTTTGTTCAAGGTTCTGTCAGACTGTGAAAGTGAGCACTCTTGCTATAAAAAGAAACTTGCTTTTGTGTCCGAAACTGCTTGAGTGGCTCTCTGGTGAAATAACCACAGCATCTGCTCTCAGTGAGGGTCCTGACGAGCCAAAAATACATCAGCCGAGAAAAATATCATATTCACCATGACAACATACCAAGTATTCTGTAAGACTGACCTGAAAATGTGAATTTGTGTTGTTCAGATGTCGCTCAAGGATTCAACGACGTGTTTAAAAAGAAGTTCACAGCTACATGCAGCTCAGGAAAAAAAGCAAAAATTAAGACATACTAAGTCATAATTATGAGATAAAAAGTTGAAAACATCACATACTAAGTATGACATAATCTTAAATTATGAAAAAAGTTGAAATCATGACAAAAGTCAAAATTCCCAGATTTAATCATAATTATGACATGTTTAAATTGTAATATAAAAAGCTAGAATTATGACATACTGTCAATTATGAGATAGAAAGATGAAATTGAGTCATCACATTAAGTCATAATTATGAGATAAAAAGTCAAAATTGACATACTAAGTCATAATTATGAGAAAAACAAAATAAAAATCATGACATAGTAAGACATACAGTAATTGTGTCATAAATCAAAATTCTGACAGAAATTCATAATGACACAAATTTTATATTTATGACATCGTCATAATTGAGATAAAAAGTTGAAAACATGACATACTAAGTATGTTGAATTGAAATCATGATAAAAAGGTTGAATTATGACGTATTAGGTCAAATATGGGATAGAAAGACAAAATTGATCATTACGTAGAGTCATAATTTTGAGATAAAATGTTGAAATTTACGAAATGTCATATTTGAGTCTATATTATAACACACAAGTCATAATTATGAAATAAAATTTCTAAATGATGACAAATCAAGTTACAATGAGATAAAAAAAAGTTTACATTTTATAAAAAAAATTACAGTTGTGTACAGTCGAAATCAAGTCATTCTGAAAAAGTTATAATAGTGACATTAGGTCATAATTATGAGATAAAAATCTAAATTGTGAGATTAAATGCTATAATTATGACATAACCCATGATTCTGAAATAAAATGTCAAAATTCTGACACACTGATATAATGAGGTAAAGTTGAAATTATGATAAAACGTTGCAGTTGTTACATTGTGATAATTATTAGATAAAAAGCGTACAAAGTGATCATTAAAATATGCTACAAAGTTGAAATTATGATATAAAATGTTATAATTATGCCATAAAAAGTTATAATAGTGATATACTAAATCAAAATTATAATAAAGTTACTATTATGATATGGTGAATCCCAATCATGAGATAAAAAGTTACAATTATTACACACTAAACCATAATTATGGGATTAAATTAAAATGTATTTTTGCCATAATTTTGGTTTTTATCTCATAATTATGACTTAATATGTAAGCATTTTTTATGTCATAATTAAGATTCACCAAAGCAGATTTCTTTTCTTTTTTCCTTTTTTATGTGTTGGAAATAGGCCTAAATATATAACCTAAAAATATTAAATAATACTCAGAACCCAGATGCCCAAATTAAAAGCTAATGTGGACGTACCTCAGACCTCTATAATATCAGAGGAAATGTGTGCTGCATCCCTGCTCTTGTTAGCTTTACCCAGAATTCCATCTGTTTTTTACAGATACAGTACATAAGATGGCTTTATTACTTTGTTCTTTTGGACGCACCTGTTGATCTCTGGCTCTGCGCAGGAGTCCTCATCCCTTAAGTGTTCATTTCCAGTTGCATCACCCCAGTGGCTTTTTCCTTAAAAACAATTTAGTGTCTCCAATGGTTTCACAGAACAAAACAAGGCACTGAGCCGTAACGGCGCTCTGTTGCTTTATGGCCAATTATAGTTCATTTTTGCATTTATAAACTGCGAGTGTTACATGAGTTCACATGCAGGGAAACGTGAAGCCTGGAAGTGTGTTGCAGGGAAATATCGCTCCTGAAAGTGCATGGGACTCGATTAGCAGAGCTTTTGAGAAAAGGGGTCTCACATCTCGTATTTTGATCGAGTTATTTTTACAGTAGTTACAGAATTATTTTGCCTTCTTTAAAAAAAGGATTTCATTTATTCTTGTAAGTCATGATTATGAGATAAAAGTTAAAACAGTAACATATTAGGCCATAATAATGAGATAAAATGTTATAACAATCATTAAAATCTAAGTCATGATGAGAATAAAAAATAGTTATGAAATTATGATATAAAATATTACAATTGTGGAATGAATAAATCTAGACACACACATGACAGAGTAAATCATTATTATAACATATTAGGTCATAATTATTAAGGAAAATTAAGTCAATCATAACATAAATTGAAATTGACAATTGATTACGACATATTAAGTCATGATTATGTGAAAAATGCATGACATACTAAGCCATAATTATGTAATAAAATATCGAAAATATGACGGTCAGAAGATTTAAAAAATTTAAATTAGGATACAAATGTTACAATTATGAGATAACGTTCTGGATTAAAAATTATGAGATAAAAAAAAATCGAAATTATAACAAAGGGATAGCAGATAAGTTGAAATGATATAAACAGTTATAATTATAATGTATAATGTCATAATTATGAAATAAAAATTTAAATGATGACATACTAAATCATAATTATGAGATTAAAAACAACTTTTTGCATGTGACAAGAAATAATGAAATACAAATGTGAAACTATGATAAAAAAACATTTTTATCATTACAATACAAGGCATAATTACCTAATTAAATCTAAATTGTAACATGCAAAGTGAACTAGAATAACAATTGTGAAATATTACAATTTACAATATTTGTTTTCTATGTGAATATATAGTTTATTTCTGTATTTGTCAGCATCATGATCTTTAGAAATCATTCTAATTTGATGATTTACTGCTCAAGAAACATTTCTGATTATTATCAGTGATAAAAACAATTGTGCTGCACAATATTTTTGTGTAAAGCGTAAAACATTTGACATCAGTCTGCGTCTCGTCTCTGTTAACTCAAGGTTTCTGTTCTCTTCAGGCCTGAAGCATCTGCTGTTACTGCGCTAATAAAAGACAAAGATCCAGCAAGACCATTAGCTGGAGAAACAGGCCCGTTTCAGGACATGAAAGACATTCATCTGCCATCCAAACGTCCGATTTATTGAGTTGTCAGAGGTGAGTAGCTCCAAACGGCCAGGATCTGGTGCTCAGATTGAAAGAAGGTTCATTCGTTCATCTGATAACAGAATTTCAATGAGAACGTGTTCTGATCTGAGCCTCGAGGCCACAAGTGCTGCTTCTGACGCTCCTTTGATTTAGAGTTTACAGGAAATTTAACAATAGAGATCAATGCACGTATAATGTTTACAGTAAATTCTCTAATACCTTGTGAAAATGAATTACATTACAGCTTTCTTTTTATTACATTTAATCATTTACATTTAATCATTTAGCAGACGCTTTTATCCAAAGCGACTTACAAATGAGAAATTAAAAAATTAAATTAAAAAAAGAGTATACATTACAGCCATATTTTAAAAGATTTTGTATTATTTGTCAAATGTTTAATATTTATATATTATATAAATATTATATTTATTATAGCTACCAAAAAAAACTTTTATTACTTAATAAATAAAATAAAACTTAATAAATTAAATTTAATAAAATAAAATAAATAGTTTTATTTTAGCTAGGTGCCAATGCAACATTTCTCATTTTAATTGAATTGAATGTATTATATTTTAAATAAAATGATAAAAGCCCAATAAAATTGCGAAATCTTTTAAACTTTAAAATTTAAATGAAATAGAAAATACAAAAATAATTACAAATTTAAACATTCTAAATTAATAAAACAACAGTTTCAGACAACTTATTGCATATTATTTGCAATTTAATTAAATTGTTTTATTTAAATGTATATTAAATGCAATTTGTTGAATGTAAGGGTGCTTGTTCGACCCACTTAAGAAGGTTTTAAGTACATTTTATCTTTAATATCATTATTTATTCTATTGTCTTTGAAATATGTTTACATTTATGAACTAAAATATACATTAAAGTGTTTAGAATTTTAAACTTGTATGTCGTGCACTTAAATATAAATTGTAATAATGAAGTTGCAGTTTAAGACATTAAAAAAAAAATTATGTAAAAAAATATTTTTTAGTACAGTTTAAAAAAATATATGTACGTTTAAGACTTTTAAGAAGTATAATACAAACATTTAGTACAATTAAGTGCACTTCTTATCCCCAAGGGATGCAAACCTTTAGAGCTTTATTGTTAAAAAAACTCCAACCATTACATACTGAAACAAACATCGGAGAAGCTCCGGACAGTGAACCTCAGACGAAGGCAAGCAGATATTAGCGATGACAGTCGTCTCGGTCGTGGGAGTTGATAATGGATGGTTCAGAGGCTAAAAGAGGGCCTTTGGTCTCTTCTGTCTTCAAAGTTGGCAGCATCTCATTCTGATTGTCGTCCTGCTGGGATAATAGTCACATCACTGATGGACTCAGGCTCACATTGAACGGCTGCTTACTGATTGATTTGAGTGCTTTTATGTGATGCATATTTGCCTTTTCAATGCACAGAGTAAACATGAATACATTATTCATTTTTAAGCATGCTTTACTTAGTTTCTTCGTCTATTTTCAGATACTCACACTCCAGAAACTTTATATGCTACTTATTAAAACCGATTGTATCTGCAATGATAAATATTGCAAAAACTCTAAAAACAAAAAAATTTATAAATAGATCAAATCAAATCACGTTCAGTTGCCTTCTTTAATTTTTAAGTCATTTTTTAAACATAAGCAATATATTAAATCATATTAGTTAAATATATTAAATACACTATAATATGTTTATACTTAAATATGTTGCATTATATTTAATTTGAATATGTATATATAATATTTTATAATAAATTATATTGTTTTTGTAATACGTTTAAAGTTTACAGCAGTTTTTATGGTAAGATAAAATATACTATATATAGTACTTACTAAATCTATTGCAACTTTAGTCAAATTTCATTTTTATCATTGCTCTAAAATTGAGTTCAGTCTTTTATACCTTAAAAAACTAAGTAGAAATTGGTTACATAATTTGATGAGTTAATTTAATGGGAAAATATGTGCTGCCACAACTTATTTTTTGCTGTTTTCAGCATGCTTCATTTGTCCTGTTGTGTGTCATCTAGTCTGAGCAGTGGGCGTGTCCTGTGGGTGATGAGGGAACCAATCACTGAGCCTTGCTGATTGACCAATGACAGAGATGTTCTCATTACTTTTCGAGTTTATAAACTCTTGAACAGGTTCAGGTGTGGAAATGCTGCATGAACGCTGGTGGACTGAGGAGCTGGTGCTTCAAAGCTGCATTTCCCTCATCTTTTAAGTTTGTTCTCAAATATATTTTTATTTTTGTGACATTAACATTCAAATAACACAATCAATGAAGCAAACCTCTTCACATATGAGAAATTTAGATTCTGCTGTAAAGCAGTTCTGAAAAAAAACAGTAGTGTTATTATTCATCAGAAGATCCTACAGTGTTGATTAAGTCTGATTACTGTAAAGTTAATCAGTCATGAAATGAGTTCAGCACTAAACAGCACTAAGCAGTTCTACAGAAGACAACATGTGTCGTTATTCAGCTCAATTCAGCTCAATGTTGATTCAGTTCAATATGTAAATGAGTTGGTTATATATTCTCTTTAATTCATTGAAATGTGTTACTTATGAAAGTAAGTTTTGAAAGTCTTTATATAGGCTGTTATGGGTTGTAACTGCATAGATGTGCAAATAAAAAAATACTAGTCAACTTTGGACTGTCAGCATGATCTTGTTTTTTTTACTATGTTTTCCAATGCTTATACATTTTTGACATTTGTTTTTGGATGCTTTTTTTTTGCATATGTTTTTTCAGCATATTTTTGGTTTCATATACTCTTTTGACATTCATTTTTGGATGCATAGTTTTCTTACATGTTTTGGATGCATATGCTTTTTTCGTTTTTTGCAGAGATGCTGTCAGATATAAAATAAATTGTTATTTAGTGTTGAATTAAATTCATTTCACATTTATTTGCATTGCACTTTTCCAAAACTTTATTGTTTTAAAGCAACTTCACAGAAAAATAAATGTTTTACTAAAGATTTTACTGAAATATAGAATAGCACAATAACAGAAAACTCAAATCACAATACTGAACAGTTAAAAAAAAGGCATTTCTGCCAAAGTTTCTCATGTTTTTCAAAGATATTTGCTTTGATGCCAGTAAGATAAAAAAAGTAATGCAGTGATTAGTCCTTGGAAAGTGTGTTGCATTAAACCAGGTGGACGCTAGTGAAGTGAACGGATCATATTGAGTAAATGTGGTTGTCCTTTCACGACTTTCATGGTTCTTGCCAGGACACACGGAGCAAATGACTGACATTGACCCAGCTGCCCCGCTCTCATTCCACATGACAAAGTGTGAAGTGTCTGTCCGAATAAATCGGCTGTGTGTCCTTGAATCAAACCAAAGGACACTAGAGAGTGTGAATGTGATCGAGTCTGTCAGCTGCTTAAACACACACACATTCAAAGCTGTTAGGAAAGAAACACCCGATAAGATTTATATAAAAACTGTCCTGATTTACAGTGTTGTCAATTGTTCAGAGCGTGTACAAAGCTTCTCGTTGTCCCTGTATTTTCTGTCTCTTCAGAAAGACTAAATGACAGATGAAACATGAGGAAATTGCTGTAATGCAGAAGCAGCAGAATGACTCTCGTCAAAGGCCTGTATTTTATTGCTTCAGTCATGTCGCAGTGATTGTATGAGATGAGTGCATGTGAATGTTGTAATTATCAGTGGGGCAGAGGTGGGTAGAGTACCCAAAAACTGTACTCAAGTAAAAGTAAAAGTACTTCTAGAAATATTTACTCAAGTAAAAGTAAAAGTACTAGTCTTGAATAGTTACTTGAGTAAGAGTAAAAGAGTATCGGATAAAAAATCTACTCAAGTAGTTAGTTACTAGTTACTTTGGGTCATATATACTGAGCCTATTTTTATTTAGATATATAGATAAAATGTATGTAATGTATGTGTGTGTGTATAAATGTATATATTTCATCAGCCTTTACTCCAATTTATGTAATTTATTATAAAACCCTGTCTGTTTACTTAAGTAACAGATATAGGTGTCATGCCATAACATATTTTTAATACGACTGACTTTATATTAAATGTGAATTTAACATTGAAAGTTAATGTGATATAAATATTGCTACTAATCTTTCATTGTTCAGAAAGAGAGCAAATAACAATTACATTATTAAAGATCATTTTCACTGACAGTCTAGATTTCACTCTCAGAAACTCCCATTAAAATCACTGAAACTGTTAACACTGTGAAATCAATATCTTAATTAAAGATTCGTACACACATCTGCACTTTGTTGTTCCTGCGAGAGAATTCGCCAGAAAGAGGTATTCAGTCAGTGAGCGAGTGAAGGAAGCACCGGCATTTCAGCGATGACTCATCTGAACACCTCTGATTGGCCAATGCTTTAATAAGCTCAAAAGAATCATGTGTGATTGGTTATAATGCACACTGCTGTAAAACACATTATCTCTGGCTCAGCGCCAGCAAGCGATCACAGATCTGAATTTAGCAGCTGATAATATGACTCGCTGAACGTACTTGCACCGGTGTGATTGTATTAAAATTAATAAAATCTTAATCGGCTATTTTTTGTCTTTTGGAAGCTGCATTCAACTTGACTCCCCTCTGTTATAAGCCACACACGTACAACAAACTAATGTCACAGTGGTATCGTGTGCTGTAATCGAATGTAGCCCAAGTTATTACCTGTTGAACAGTAGACAGCACACGCGGTGTTCATCTAATAAGGATCTCCATCGCTAGCAAATAATAGCCTTTGCAGATTTCAATTCAGTGCAGTTCCAGCTACGTTTTCAACGCTCTTTCTGTTCTTAAACGTTACAACTCCGAGTGAAGCGCTTCAGACGCTCAGCGCGTGCGGCAGGGAACTGAACGACTCATTCAAACTGATTCATGAACCAATTCACTCGTTTGCCAATTGGTTTGATCAAGCCTTTGAACAGAATTGACTCAAAAGAATGAATCATTCGCGACTGGGCATCGCTCATTGCCCAGAGAAAAGTAGACGGCGCGTTTGGAATAAACTGAAGCATTTATAACATTTATTGCATTAAGATAAAGTAACGAGAGGAGCGTAACACACAGTAACGAAGTAAAAGTACAGATTTTTCCCCAAAAATTTACTCAAGTAAGAGTATAAAGTACCCATCTTTAAATATACTCCGAAAAGTATTCGTTACCCCAAAAAATTACTCAAGTAAATGTAACGAAGTAAATGTAACTCGTTACTACCCACCTCTGCAGTGGGGGAACTCAAGATTTTCTTTGAGTTCAGAGCTGAGGGCGTCCGGTAATGAATCACAGCAGAAGCTGTTATCTGTTATAGTGAATTGTTGACTGTACAGATTAATTTTTTCATATTTTGAGTGCTGTTGTTAAAGAGAGAAGGTGACTGATGTGTGACAACTACATTTCCCATCCATCCCTGTGGCAGAATGCAAAAATACACAGATAGCACCAATTACACACCTAACCTGTGATCTTTGCTTTCAGTTTTGGTAAAAAGAACTAGTCTGCATATTTCTATCATGTAGCTAAATCCATTTTCCTTTTCATTTTCCACACCCGTGCATGCTTGTTTAATGCATATGGGTTTTGACACTTTTTTGAATACGTTTTTTTTTTTTTTTTGGATGCATGTGTTTTTCCTACTTGTTATTGGATGCATATTGTTGTTGTTTTTTACGCGTTTTTGGATGTACATGTTTTTTTTTGCATAGATTTTTAGATGCATGTTTTTTCTTTTTCTTCTTTACATGTTATGGAAACATTCAAAATGTTTTTAAATATATTTGCTTTTTTGACACATCATTAGAAGTATGTTATTTAAACATGTTTTTGAATGCATAAACTTTTTTCAAATAAATTTTTAAGATATTTTGAATGCATATGCCTTTTTTAACACACATTTTTAGATGCATGTTTTTCATGTTTTTGAATGCATGTGCTTTTCCAAAATTTTTAGATGCATGTTTTTTTACACATTTTTAGATGCATGTTATTTCAACATGTTTTTGAATACATATGCTTTTTTCAAATACATTTTTAGATGCATGTTTTTTAATTATTTTGAATGCATATGCTTTTTCAAAAGTTTTAGATGCATGTTTTTTTAAAGATGCATATGTTATTTCAACATGTTTTTAAATGCCTTTTATATTATTGATAATTTTTAGATGCAATTTTTTTTCATCGTGTTTTTGGATGCATATACTTTTTCCATGTTTTTGGATTCATATTCTTTTTTCGGCATGTTTTTGGATGCACTAATCCTGATACTTCAGGATGCATTGTGTGCAAATGTGACTTGAGTTTTGCAGCTACTTTCTGTCTGTTGAACTTACTGAACTCCTGAATGTTTTACATATGAAATCCATGTTTACATTAACATTCCCGTCATCTCTCTGTGAAAAGAAAAAGTCTAGGTTATTCCATCAAGGTGTTTTGAACTCACTTCCATCATGTCATTTCGGTTCACATTTGCGTTTCTATAAATGTCTCTTCTTAGAATCAGTCACCGGTCTCGCTGAGCAGAAACCTCCATTTTTGGTGATCACAGTCAATCCTGACTGACGATCAGGCATTAGCTCAGAATCAACCTTAATTTCTAATTGTCTATTCCGTGCGTTGAGCTTCAGGTCCGATCCGCGTGGGGAATGAGACACGGGGTATTTATGTGGTCATTTCTCATTTCTGCATCCATCTGCCCAATTATGCCAAAGCAGCAACACCCCATCAGCCCACCGCTGCGCACCCACCCGCTTAAGATGTTTGCATAATTAGACATTTATTTTTAAACCCTGATTTACATGGTCTCCCTTCACCAGGAATCAAAGAAAAAACTCAATGATTCTTCAATGGAGGCTGTAATGAGTCGATTATATTTGGAGGTTTACATCTCAGTATTGAATGACAGCTTCATTTAGGCCGTCCTAGTGTTTTTCTTCTTTATTTAGAAATTTCGTTTATTCAGGAATTTATTTGAACATTTAAAAATCATTTTAGAAATTTATTTGGAGATTTGTTTAGAAAATAATTTTGACATTTAAGGCCAAATCTCAAACAATATTTCAATTCTGTTTGCTTGTTTACACATGTATTTCTTTTGAAATGTATTTATTCAGAACTCCACTCCACGGAACTCCACTCAGGACCATTCCACCCATCAACCACCAGATGTCACCATATCATCACTTGGACACTTGGGCACCTCTCATCTGTTGTGCCACACCCAAACTACATCTCCCATGAGTCACTGCATCACTATCACCTTGCCACACCTGCACCTCATTCGTCCGCTAATCTCCTTGTCACACCTGCACCTCATTCACACACACATATAAGCAGCACTCACACAGCCACATTGCAAAGTCTTGTTTAGCATGTCTGACATTTCTGAGTGTTTTTCCTCTGTGTTTGTTATTCCCGTGTTTGACCTTTGGACTGTGTATTCGACTCTGATTTCTCTGCTGCCTGCCCCGATCTCCGCTTGTTTCTGGTTTCGATTCTGGTTATCCCTGACACACCTGATGCCATTCCTGATTTCTGCCTGTCAGACCATATAAATAAATACTGCATTTGGATCCGAACGCCTCTGACTCTCTTCTGAGTGGAGTGCCCTCTACTGAAGTTCCAGCTAATGATTGTGACAGCACAAAGTCTACAAAAAAATCTTTATTTATACCCAAAAATATTATATCCTGTATCAAAATACTGCAACAGATGAACAAAAAAAAAAAGTCTTAAATCATGTATGAATTGCTGTTCACAGTTTGAATGCATGGATCATATTTATAAGATCAGCAAAACTGCGATCTGAACACTTGCTGTTTTTTAATTGTACTCTTATCTTTTAATATGAAACACTGTGAGAATGAAGCAGGTCCAAGCTGTGCTTTAGTCGTAAGTGAGAAATCCCAGCAGGATCCACATATGCTTCCGTCCGTCCATACGGTCCAAACGCGCTTTGAATGCTGCTGAAGGAGAAATCAATGACCGCTGAGCCATAGACATTTACATCTGCTCTCAAACAAGACCACAATAGAGAGAGAGAGAGAGAGAGAGAGAGAGTTTATCACTACTGATTGTCTTGGTTTGATTCATGCATCAACATGCAACAACAAAAGCTTTCAGAGAAGAATCTGCCAATCAATCAATCAATGCTACTTCTGCTAAGATACAGCCATGAGAGAGTTTAAAGAGTTAGTCGATTCTCTTGATCTAGAGTTTTAAATATGTCACTCACCAGAGGGACTGGGTTTAATTAATCTTGTGCCCCAGGATAGATTTCTGCTCCATCGTTACATTCGGATCAATTATTGTGATGAGCTCTGAGATATTTAGATTTTTAGTGGATTGTATTAGCTATGGCATTAAAAAATGGTCTGAAACTGTAAAAAAAAAAGACGGGTGGGATGTCAAAGGAGATCTCCAAATATACCTAATATATAGATTTATTTAGGAATAAATATTTTATATTTTTCAATTAATTTATAAATAATTGTCTAAATGAATAAATACATATCTAAAGAGATTTCTGAATAAATAAAACTTGAATAAACAATTAATAGGTTTAAAAAACAAATGCATAAATAAGTTACATTTATTTATTAACAATTTTATTTCTTAATAAATTACATCAGCCACTTTTATAAGCCCTGCATCTAAATAGCTGCAAAACTCGGTTTAAAAAAACTTTCTGAATAAATTTCTAAAATAAAATTTTAATTTGTTTATTTATTTATTTCAATTAGTTCAATACATATATCCACAGAGAAAATAGCTGCAAAAATTATATTTATACATTTGTAATTTATATTTATTAAAAAACTTTAACAAACAAAGCACTTTCAAATAAATTTCTAAAAGAAAATTTAAAATGGATACATTTATAAAGAATCAGTTTCTATTTTATTTATATAAATTCCATACGTTTTACATCTGCAAACTCAGTCCTAGTCTGCACACAATGCAGCTTAAATAGCGTCAGGATTAATGCATCTAAAAATGTGCATTGCTTCTGAAATGAATTGAGGTTAATTTAGTGCAATAATTGCTCTTGTAATTACGAAGCTGCATGGTTTACAAATATGCCAAACTAATTTTGTGATGCATTGGACAACAGTGAAGACAAGTAAGTGCATGTCAAACATGATCTTTAGAGAATCTGAAAGCAGTGAAGGTGTGATTATAGGACTGCACTTGGTGAAGTGCTCATAGCTCTCTCTCTATTTCAGCCTCTTACTTGTCCAAAAAAAGCCCTTTGCAGGCAGCCGCTCGGCTTCAAGTGAGTTATTGTGTTGGTTCAGTCGGTTTGGACGACAGGAGATAATTTATGACCAACTGCATCAGACTCAAGGAGAGACTGATACTATTTAAGGATCTGAGGTTCTGAACTCATTTTAAACATCTATCTGTGAAGTTCTGGATTCTGATAATATCAATAAAGTGCACAGAACACTGAATTTTGTTCTGAAAATTGGATCATTCCAATGGTAGCTTATATAGAAAATGGACTGAAAACCCCCAAAAGTTAAAGGAGATCTCTAAATATACCTTAAAGAACAGCAATGAACATACATTTCTAAAAATAATAATAATAATAACAACAGTTAAATAGGTTTTTAAAATATTTTTAAGGAATTACAGTTCTAAATAAATGTCTTCAAAAATCTAAATAAACAAAAGTTCTACATTTCTAAAAAAAAAAATTTAATTGGAAACATGGTTTTAGATTTAGCTTTAAACATCTAATTAAATTCCTTAAATTTCAAATAAATAAATCGTTTCAAAAATTGGAATTTATTTGGAAACTAAAATGTATAAACAAATGTCTAAATACATACATTTATAAATAATTTCCAAATAAATAAATAAATATGAAAACACGGTTTTACATTTTTGGCATAAAAAGTCTACATTTCTAAACAAATTTCTAAATAAATAAATTTCTAAAATAAACAAAAAACTGTCAAAAAATTTTCAATCAATTTTTTCCCCATTCATTTTTATTTCTACTGCACTTTTAACAATTCATTTTGTAAAATACATACATTAACACATACATTTATTTAGAACCGTATCAATACGTTTGAGGTCAAATCTCAAACTGTGTTTTAAATTCAGTTTTTTGTTTATTTTAGAAATTTATTTATTTAGAAATTTGTTTAGAAATGTAGACTTTTTATGCCAAAAATGTAATAGACTGAAAAGAAAGTCGTTTTTCAATGAAAATTAAATTTTTGACTCAAGTTTTTCATATTCTAACAATGCACTGGGAATATAAACATCAGGACTGGATTTGCTTTATTTCATCTCTCTTAACAGCAAATCACCGAACCGTTCTCAGAAACCAACTGATCCACATCTTGAATCTCTCATATATTTATAGCCGTCATCTTTATCTCTGAGAGCAGCACATGTCGAGAGCTCGCAGGTTTCTTTTCATGACATGGAGATTATTTTGATCAGAAATTGAATTACCCAGCAGTGTTTCAGTGAAGCAGCTCCCATCTGCTCCACGTGTGTCATTATGCTGATAAAATCACTAACATCCATGCAACAGGTCGCCCTGGTTAACCCGCAGCGAGAGACTTGTGTCTGGTTTGGAGTGATCAAAGTGACCTGAGACACAGGTAATGCACTAGTGACTTTTGCTAAGGTGGATTTTCATGGTGTCTTTGTTGATTGGATCATATTAATGGTTTTTTGGCAGCTGCTTTTATCCAGAGTGACTTACATTGCATTCATGATACTCACCAGGACAGTTATGGATGGTTGCTTGCTGGCCCAAATCAAAACATGTGATATATGATATATGAGATATGCTATAGAAAGAAATAATATATGATGCATGATGAGTGAGATATGTTGTAGTGCATAAGAAATTAGATAATTGATATGAGATAAGATGAATGAAAAATGAGGTAGTTGATGCATGAGATTTGATGTATGATATGAGATATGATTTATGAGATATGTATGACAAATTAGATATTTGATGTATGAGAAATGAGGTAGTTGAGGCATGAGATTTGATGTATGATATGAGATATGATTTATGAGATATGTATGAAAAATTAGATATTTGATGTGTGAGAAATGAGGTAGTTGATGCATGAGATTTGATTTAGGATATGAGATATGATTTATGAGATATGTATGAAAAATTAGATATTTGATGTGTGAGAAATGAGGTAGTTGATGCATGAGATTTGATGTATGATATGAGATATGATTTATGAGATATGTATGAAAAATTAGATATTTGATGTGTGAGAAATGAGGTAGTTGATGCATGAGATTTGATTTAGGATATGAGATATGATTTATGAGATATGTATGACAAATTAGATATTTGATGTGTGAGAAATGAGGTAGTTGAGGCATGAGATTTGATGTATGATATGAGATATGATTTATGAGATATGTATGAAAAATTAGATATTTGATGTGTGAGAAATGAGGTAGTTGATGCATGAGATTTGATTTAGGATATGAGATATGATTTATGAGATATGTATGACAAATTAGATATTTGATGTATGAGAAATGAGGTAGTTGATGCATGAGATTTTGATGTATGAAATGAGATATGATTTATGAGATATGTATGACAAATTAGATATTTGATGTGTGAGAAATGAGGTAGTTGATGCATGAGATTTGATGAATGATATGAGATATGATTTATGAGATATGAATGACAAATTAGATATTTGATGAATGAGAAATGAGGTAGTTGATGCATGAGATTTGATGTATGATATGAGATATGATTAATGAGATATGTATGACAAATTAGATATTTGATGTGTGAGAAATGAGGTAGTTGATGCATGAGATTTGATTTAGGATATGAGATATGATTTATGAGATATGTATGACAAATTAGATATTTGATGTATGAGAAATGAGGTAGTTGATGCATGAGATTTTGATGTATGAAATGAGATATGATTTATGAGATATGTATGACAAATTAGATATTTGATGTGTGAGAAATGAGGTAGTTGATGCATGAGATTTGATGAATGATATGAGATATGATTTATGAGATATGAATGACAAATTAGATATTTGATGAATGAGAAATGAGGTAGTTGATGCATGAGATTTGATGTATGATATGAGATATGATTAATGAGATATGTATGACAAATTAGATATTTGATGTGTGAGAAATGAGGTAGTTGATGCATGAGATTTGATGTATGAAATGAGATATGATTTATGAGTTATGAATGACAAATTAGATATTTGATGAATGAGAAATGAGGTAGTCGATGCATAAGATTTGATTTAGGATATGAGATATGATTTATGAGATATGAATGACAAATTAGATATTTGATGAATGAGAAATGAGGTAGTTGATGCATGAGATTTGATGTATGATATGAGATATGATTAATGAGATATGTATGACAAATTAGATATTTGATGAATGAGAAATGAGGTAGTTGATGCATGAGATTTGATGTATGATATGAGATATGATTTATGAGATATGTATGAAAAATTAGATATTTGATGTGTGAGAAATGAGGTAGTAGATGCATGAGATTTGATGTATGATATGAGATATGATTTATGAGATATGTATGACAAATTAGATATTTGATGAATGAGAAATGAGGTTGTTGATATATGAGATTTGATGTATGAAATGAGATATGATCTATGAGATATGTATGAAAAATGTGATATTTGATGTATGAGAAATGAGGTAGTTGATGCATGAGATTTGATTTAGGATATGAGATATGATTTATGAGATATGTATGACAAATTAGATATTTGATGTGTGAGAAATGAAGTAGTTGATGCATGAGATTTGATGAATGATATGAGATATGATTTATGAGATATGTATGACAAATTAGATATTTGATGAATGAGAAATGAGGTAGTTGATGCATGAGATTTGATGTATGATATGAGATATGATTTATGAGATATGTATGACAAATTAGATATTTGATGAATGAGAAATGAGGTAGTTGATGCATGAGATTTGATGTATGATATGAGGTATGATTTCATGAGATATGTATGACAAATTAGATATTTGATGAATGAGAAATGAGGTAGTTGATGCATGAGATTTTATGTATGATATGAGGTATGATTTATGAGATATGACAAATTAGATATGTGATGAATGAGAAATGAGGTAGATGATGCATGAGATTTTATGTATGATATGAGGTATGATTTATGAGATATGACAAATTAGATATTTGATGTATAAGAAATTAGGTAGTTGATGCATGAGATTTGATGTATGATATGAGATATGATTTATGAGATATGTATGACAAATTAGATATTTGATGAATGAGAAATGAGGTAGTTGATGCATGAGATTTGATGTATGATATGAGGTATGATTTATGAGATATGTATGACAAATTAGATATTTGATGAATGAGAAATGAGGTAGTTGATGCATGAGATTTGATGTATGATATGAGGTATGATTTATGAGATATGTATGACAAATTAGATATTTGATTAATGAGAAATGAGGTAGTTGATGCATGAGATTTGATGTATGATATGAGGTATGATTTATGAGATATGACAAATTAGATATGTGATGAATGAGAAATGAGGTAGATGATGCATGAGATTTTATGTATGATATGAGGTATGATTTATGAGATATGACAAATTAGATATTTGATGTATAAGAAATTAGGTAGTTGATGGATGAGATTTGATGTATGATATGAGATATGATTTATGAGATATGTATGACAAATTAGATATTTGATGAATGAGAAATGAGGTAGTTGATGCATGAGATTTGATGTATGATATGAGGTATGATTTATGAGATATGTATGACAAATTAGATATTTGATGAATGAGAAATGAGGTAGTTGATGCATGAGATTTGATGTATGATATGAGATATGATTTATGAGATATGTATGACAAATTAGATATTTGATGAATGAGAAATGAAGTAGTTGATGCATGAGATTTGATGTATGATATAAGGTATGATTTATGAGATATGTATGACAAATTAGATATTTGATGAATGAGAAATGAGGTAGTTGATGCATGAGATTTGATGTATGATATGAGATATGATTTATGAGATATGACAAATTAGATATTTGATGAATGAGAAATGAGGTAGATGATGCATGAGATTTGATGTATGATATGAGATATGATTTATGAGATATGTATGAAAAATTAGATATTTGATGAGTGAGAAATGAGGTAGTCGATGCATAAGATTTGATTTAGGATATGAGATATGATTTATGAGATATGAATGACAAATTAGATATTTGATGTATGAGAAATGAGGTAGTTGATGCATGAGATTTGATGTATGAAATGAGATATGATCTATGAGATATGTATGAAAAATTTGATATTTGATGTATGATATGAGATATGATTTATGAGATATGTATGACAAATTAGATATTTGATGTGTGAGAAATGAGGTATTTGATGCATGAGATTTGATGTATGATATGAGATATGATTTATGAGATATGAATGACAAATTAGATATTTGATGTATGAGAAATGAGGTAGTTGATGTATGAGATTTGATGTATGATATGAGATATGATTAATGAGATATGTATGACAAATTAGATATTTGATGTGTGAGAAATGAGGTAGTTGATGCATGAGATTTGATGTATGATATGAGATATGATTTATGAGATATGTATGACAAATTAGATATTTGATGTATGAGAAATGAGGTAGTTGATGCATGAGATTTGATGTATGATATGAGATATGATTTATGAGATATGTATGAAAAATTAGATATTTGATGTGTGAGAAATGAGGTAGTTGATGCATGAGATTTGATTTAGGATATGAGATATGATTTATGAGATATGTATGACAAATTAGATATTTGATGTGTGAGAAATGAGGTAGTTGATGCATGAGATTTGATGTATGAAATGAGATATGATCTATGAGATATGTATAAAAAAAGTGATATTTGATGTATGAGAAATGAGGTAGTTGATGCATGAGATTTGATTTAGGATATGAGATATGATTTATGAGATATGTATGACAAATTAGATATTTGATGTGTGAGAAATGAGGTAGTTGATGCATGAGATTTGATGAATGATATGAGATATGATTTATGAGATATGTATGACAAATTAGATATTTGATGAATGAGAAATGAGGTAGTTGATGCATGAGATTTGATGTATGATATGAGGTATGATTTATGAGATATGTATGACAAATTAGATATTTGATGAATGAGAAATGAGGTAGTTGATGCATGAGATTTGATGTATGATATGAGATATGAGATATGATTTATGAGATATGTATGACAAATTAGATATTTGATGAATGAGAAATGAGGTAGTTGAGGCATGAGATTTGATGTATGATATGAGATATGATTTATGAGAAATGTATGAAAAATTAGATATTTGATGTGTGAGAAATTAGGTAGTTGATGCATGAGATTTGATGTATGATATGAGATATGAGATATGATATACCTCATATCTCATATCCTAAATCAAAAATGAGATATGATCTATGAGATATGTATGAAAAATGTGATATTTGATGTATGAGAAATGAGGTAGTTGATGCATGAGATTTGATTTAGGATATGAGATATGATTTATGAGATATGTATGACAAATTAGATATTTGATGTGTGAGAAATGAGGTAGTTGATGCATGAGATTTGATGAATGATATGAGATATGATTTATGAGATATGTATGACAAATTAGATATTTGATGAATGAGAAATGAGGTAGTTGATGCATGAGATTTGATGTATGATATGAGGTATGATTTATGAGATATGTATGACAAATTAGATATTTGATGAATGAGAAATGAGGTAGTTGATGCATGAGATTTGATGTATGATATGAGATATGATTTAAGAGATGTATATGACAAATTAGATATTTGATGAATGAGAAATGAGGTAGTTGATGCATGAGATTTGATGTATGATATGAGGTATGATTTATGAGATATGACAAATTAGATATTTGATGAATGAGAAATGAGGTAGATGATGCATGAGATTTTATGTATGATATGAGGTATGATTTATGAGATATGACAAATTAGATATTTGATGTATAAAAAATTAGGTAGTTGATGCATGAGATTTGATGTATGATATGAGGTATGATTTATGAGATATGTATGACAAATTAGATATTTGATGAATGAGAAATGAGGTAGTTGATGCATGAGATTTGATGTATGATATGAGGTATGATTTATGAGATATGACAAATTAGATATTTGATGAATGAGAAATGAGGTAGATGATGCATGAGATTTTATGTATGATATGAGATATGATCTATGAGATATGACAATTTAGATATTTGATGAATGAGAAATGAGGTAAATGATGCATGAGATTTGATGTATGATATGAGATATAATCTATGAGATATGTATGACAAATTAGATATTTGATTAATGAGAAATGAGGTAGTTGATGCATGAGATTTGATGTATGATATGAGGTATGATTTATGAGATATGTATGACAAATTAGATATTTGATGAATGGGAAATGAGGTAGTTGATGCATGAGATTTGATGTATGATATGAGATATGATTTATGAGATATGTATGACAAATTAGATATTTGATGAATGAGAAATAAGTTAGTTGATGCATGAGATTTGATGTATGATATGAGGTATGATTTATGAGATATGACAAATTAGATATTTGATGAATGAGAAATGAGGTAGATGATGCATGAGATTTTATGTATGATATGAGGTATGATTTATGAGATATGTATGACAAATTAGATATTTGATGAATGAGAAATGAGGTAGTTGATGCATGAGATTTGATGTATGATATGAGTTATGATTTATGATATATGTATGATAAATTAGATATTTGATGAATGAGAAATGAGGTAGTTGATGCATGAGATTTGATGTATGATATGAGGTATGATTTATGAGATATGTATGACAAATTAGATATTTGATGAATGAGAAATGAGGTAGTTGATGCATGAGATTTGATTTATGATATGAGGTATGATTTATGAGATATGACAAATTAGATATTTGATGAATGAGAAATGAGGTAGATAATGCATGAGATTTGATGTATGATATGAGGTATGATTTATGAGATATGTATGACAAATTAGATATTTGATGAATGAGAAATGAGGTAGTTGATGCATGAGATTTGATGTATGATATGAGGTATGATTTGTGAGATATGTATGACAAATTAGATATTTGATGTACGAGAAATGAGGTAGTTGATGCATGAGATTTGATGTATGATATGAGGTATGATTTGTGAGATATGTATGACAAATTAGATATTTGATGAATGAGAAATGAGAAATTAGGTAGTTGATACAGTATATGAGATTTGATGTATGATATGAGATATGATTTATGAGATATGTATGACAAATTAGATATTTGATGTACGAGAAATGAGGTAGTTGATGCATGAGATTTGATGTATGATATGAAATATGTATGACAAATTAGATATTTGATGAATGAGAAATGAGGTAGTTGATGCATGAGATTTGATGTATGATATGAGATTTGATTTATGAGATATGTATGACAAATTAGATATTTGATGTATGAGAAATGAGGCAGACGAAGCATGAGATTTTATGTATGATATGAAATGTATGTATGACAAATTAGATATTTGATTTATGAGATTATATATGATATGAGCAATATAATAGAGATATGTATGAAAAAATCAGATATTTTATGTATGAAATATGATTTATGAGATACAATGTAAGATAAATTAAATATTCGATGTATGAGATATAATGTATGAAAAATGTGACATGATTTATGAGATTATGCATGATGTATGAGAAAAAAAATATTTATGCGATTATATAATAAATATGAGATAATTTATCTATGAGAAATTAGATATTTTTCATATGAGATATAATGTATGAAAAGTAAGATATGATGTATGATACGCGATATTAGATGTGATATACGAGAAATTAGATATTAGATGTATGAGACATAATGTATAAGAAATGAGATGTATGATGAATTAGATATGAGAGATTTAATATTATGAGAAATTATATAATGTATGAGATGACAATAAATATGAGACGATTTATGATGTGAGATGTTGTATGGGAAATTTGATATTTAATGTATGAGATATGATGTATGATACGAGATATGAGAAATGAGATTTGATGTGTAAGATATAATGTATGAGAAATTAGATATTTGATGTAATATGATATGATGTGATGTGATGTATGCGTTATAATATATGATAAAATAGATATTTCATAAATGAGAACTGAAGTATGAGATATTATAAATGAGATGTGATGTATGAGATATAATGTATGAGAAATTATATATATTTTGTATAAGTAAAAAATATGAGATACGAAATATGAGATAAATGATGTATGATGTATATGATGCATGATATATGAGATACAATATATGATGCATAATGTATGAGAAATGATAGACGGATGAGATATGATGTATGATTATATGTATGTTATAATGAAATATGAAGAATGATCTATGATGATATATATGATATGAGAGCTACTATAAAGTATGATCATAAAGCCTATAAGAGCAGTGGGTACATTGTTGTCTTACTTGGCAAACACCACAAAAAATGTCCTGTTCTGAAAAAGATAACACTTCTACTGAGCAATGATTCAAGTTAATTAAAAGTTTAGTGAAAATAAATATTGCATCTCTTTGTAAATTAGTTTTGGTGCAGATGTTGATGTGCACAGTTGTGTCAGCCGGACTGAGTCAGAATGAGTGTTAATCTGTGTACTAACGACCACGTCACTGCAGGTTCATCAAGCATGACTCAGGGATTAAAACATCTATAATACACCGACTTGACCTGTGTAAACCTTACAAATCTCTCTGTGATTCTGTAAATGTATATATATATATATATATATATTTGTTATACCCCCAAAGAGAAGGCCATTAATGCTGTTGCTCAGGCAACGGATTCTTTTATGTCCAACCTGACAGGAGAATAAAATAAACCCGTGTTTTTACCACTGAGTAATTCTTGTCATCGAATTAGTGCATCTCTCTCCCCTCCTGGCTGAGAAAAGAGGAGGTGGTTGTGAATGGACCCATAGCAGCATCGCCATCGCTCTCAGATGGCTGTTTCTGTAGCAACAGGGGAAGGGCGTGCAGAGCGCTGAGGTATAAAAACACAGACAGTTTCTCAGACCCGACTCAGAAACTCTCTGAGCTGCCTGTCAATAACCACCACGAACTAACTCCAGATCAAGATGCTGAGGCCGAAGGACTTGTGTCAGGGATCTGGCACCAAAACCTTCCTGGAAGCCATGCAGAGCGGAAAAGTCCACTTGGCTCGGTTCGTCCTGGACGCGTTGGATGGGCGCATCATCAACGGGAAAGCTGAAAATGGACGTACGCTTCTAATGCACGCCGTGTGCCTTCAAGAGCACTCATCCAGATCCAAATTCACTCAATTGCTTCTGGAAAAAGGGGCAGATGTGAACACCCGGGATGACCATGGACGCACAGCCTTGAGTCTGGCATGCGAGCATGGACACTTGGATTCGGTGAAGCTCCTTGTGCAATTCAACGCTGATCCAGAGCTCACGGACACGTGGGGAAACAGTGCCCTCATGTACGCCGCGTGCGGAGGACACAGCCAAATCTTGGAGTTCTTAATCCGGGCGTTCAAGAAACTTGGTTTACGACTTGATCGCACAAATCACGCCGGCCACTCGGCTATCCAAGTTGCGGACTTCTTCGGGCACAACCAGTGCGTTCAAACCCTCAACGGGTGCGGAAAGAAGACGGTGAGTCCGACAAACAGCACCGGAGAACCCACCGAAGACCTGCGGTGGCCCAATCGCCTCCCAAAGCAAGTTCTAGACAGGTTCTCCAAACAAATCCAAAGCAAGCATGAGGAAATCCTCCCAGCCTTGTTTCAGAGACAGCTGTGCATTAGTGACAGCAACAGCCTGCGGATCCGCTTCAGACGTCCAGACGCCAACCAAAGCCTCATCAGATCCGAAGACGGAGCAGATCTTCTGTTCGCTTCGAAACAGATCCAAAACTCAGTGTTGAAAGAGGACGGAAGCTCAGAACCCGAGACGGACGGCGACGTGCCGCTTCGGGGGAAAACTAGGTCGTTTAATCTTGACCTCAGAATCGGAAGGAAACAATCCTATCAGGGCGACCTGCAAGAAACCAACAGATCTGCGAGTAAGTTCAAAAGAGCGTCGCTGCAAGATGAAAAACCGCTTGTGGCGAAGTTCTACAGCACAAAAACGACTGACAACTTCGACATCAGTAAAGAGGTGCAAAAGCGTGGCAGCGTTCCCAAAACGACCAGACAGAGCAAACTTCTGTTCAGTCGTGAAGAACTCGAACCTGAAAGGATCAAACCTCGCTCTTCTGGGCTCTCCGGATTCGGGAACAGACTCCTCCGCAGATTCACAGCTCCTGAATTCATGCGACACATCACAGACTATCCCAGAGATGCCGGACACAGTAAAGAGAAGATGTCTCGGTCCGAGACCTTCCCGTTCTCGCACACACACATGAGAGTGAACAGCCAGCCGAGTGTGGACAGCATCAGCGCGGTGAGATGCGAGTTTGAGAGCAATCCTGCTCTTAAATGAGCATTTAAATGCACCATGTTTAGAGTAAAACACTCATGTGGGCATTTAGAAAGATGTTTATGACTTTCACATAGACATTATAAATAGCCGTGTACTTGAGACTTGCTCTCTTGAGACTTTAACTGCTGCTGCTCTCAAAATCTTTCACTGCCTCTGTAGATCCATTAACATATTTCGGCTAATTGAATTTCTGCTGACATTATTACTAAAGAATGTCTATGCATTACATGCTTTTCTCATGCATGCATGTTATAGCCTATTTTTATAAGCAAATTGATTTGTGATTTGTATGCATTAAGATACAGTTTTGTATATCTATGCATAGCCTATCAATGATGTAAATAGTTTATATTCTGCATTCATTGATAGAAAATATAACAGAGCAACTGTATGAAAGAGACAAATATATGAATAAAGGATTTGTGTACGCTTCAAGCATCTGTGTATATAAGAAATAAAACTTAATATCAGTGTTTTTTTTCATATGCATGATTTATTCTTTAAAAAATGTAAACGTATAGTTCTCTTCATTGACAACCAACACACAAACAAGCAGACGACAGATGTTGTGTAAAGAAGGTTCATCATGAGTCATGTTTCCTCGACTGCGTCATGTACACAAACACAGAGCTGTGTAAACTAACGAGGGACCGTTCACAACAGATGAAACGCAGGAGTTTGGAAATACTTTTCACTTGACATCACACAGATTTGTGAGGAATTTAATTCCCTTCTACTGCTGATTTCAAATCTCATTTCTGCATATCCAAACTGAACTTTGATCAATAAATTCAAAAAGCATGCATCTTGTGATTGATTTAAAAAATAATAATAATTAAAAAAAAAATTCTTGCTGCTGTCTCTACACTGAAAAGTTATAAGTAAAAACAAGATTACTGGTGTTTCAGAAGAAAACATTATTTCAGATTTTTAAAAGTCATATTTAATTCAATGTAATATTTGCATTTTTCTTTTGTACTTGTGAAATTTACAGTTACGTTTTCTGAGTTTTAATTGTTTCTACACATTTGTTTTAGTGTATAAACAGTTTTGTAAAGGAAATTATACAAGTATAAAAAAGGATATTGTGGCTTTTATCTCACAATCTAGAAAAAAGTCAGAATTTAGGGAAAAGGCAGAATTTTGAGAGGTTTTACAAGATTTACAGATTTACAATTCATACTTTTTTTCTCTTAATTCTTATCTTACATCTGGTGATTGTGCTTAGTTTATATCTCACAATTCTGATGTGCTTTTATAATTCTGAGTTTATTTCTCACAATTTTGAGAATTTTGTATTTTTTATTCCGTGGCAAAAAAAAAAAAAAGAAAAAAGCATTGCAAGATCCAAACTCAGAAAAAAGTCAGAACTGCGACATATAAGCTTAGAATTAAACCAAGTTTCCATGGGAAAGAGCTTTATTCAAAAACTGCTAAAAAAAAATATAGCAATTAAATGATCTTTATTTTACATATGATGCATGTGTGCATAAAGACCAACACTTAAAAATAGTGTGAAAAAATGTTTCCAGTGTGAGCGGCCCCAAACACAAATCAGATCTCTCCTGCTCTCTTTTAATTTGTCAGTATGATCATTTAGGAAACATCACAGTCCAACAGGATGCAAGAATATCACATTGACCGCTGCATCCAAAATGTAAACACACACACACACACACACCAACAAACAGACTTGTCCGTTCTTCTCTCATAATTAAACAAATGCAAATATGGGTCGTGTCCCACTCAGATTCTGTACATTATTTGTAAAACTGCTTTCTTTCTCAGTTTAAGATTCAAGCCACTGTTTTAAGCCATGCAAGCTAGTCTTACAAGCTGTGAAATATGTGCCTTCGGTGGCATAAAATCTCTCTTTCTGATTCTGCAGACATTCACATTTTCTGATTCTGGATGAAATATTAGCATTTAAATCTGGTTGAAAGTGTTAGACTGAGCTGAAAGTACAACAGCATCGTTGGTTGTTTAAAAGTTAAGATTTGCAAGGTGACCGAGTAATTTTATATCACTGTAACAGTAAAATATATATATTTTTTTGAACTGTAAATAAAATGAGGATTTATTGGAGTGCATTTTACAAGAAAAAAATCTTTATATTTAATTGTGAAATTTATTAGCATTTTCTGATGTTTGATCATTTTTTGACCCTTTTATGGAAACTCAACCCAAAAAAAGTTTAGATTTCAATTCAAATAACAACTTATTTTCAAATCTGAGCCACATTTGGAGCTGTTGATATTCAGTCGAATTCAGTAGATTATAGATAAATACATATCAATCTAATGCTTTACAATAAGTTTCAATTAGTTCATCTTGGTTAACTACATCACTGCCTTGTAATAACCAAAACATGGACGTTTTTCAACAGATACTGAGACTAATTCAGTTAGTGCACAAGGTTCTTTGTATTATTAATTATATGGTGTTATTTCTTACATAAAATTAATTTTAAATTTATTTATAGAATTTAATAAATTATTATCTGAATCTGAGATGTTGGAAATGTTTTATTTATTTTATTTTATAATCTTATAAATTAAATTTAATTTAATTTTATCTGAAGATAAGGCCACATTTGAAGCTGCTGGAATTTATTGATTTTTTTATAAAATTTTATTTTATTTCATTTTAAATGTAAATTATATAATTTTATACACTATTATCTGAGGCCACATTTGAAGCTGTTGAAAAAAATATTTTATTTTATTTTTCAATTTAATTTAAAAAAGCATTTTAATACATTAATACGTCACAGTACATTTTATTAACAGTTAATGCAACTGTTCATTGTTAATAATAATATTAGATATTTATATATTCTCAATTTAATAATGATTAGTTAATGTTGAAGTTGATATATATTTTTCGGCGTTAGCTCATCTTAACTAATGGAACCCTATTGTAAACTGTTAATGATAATAAAGTATTGTTTGCACCTGTAAAAACCAAAAGTAAGATCATTATATGAAAGCATTATAAAATATTCTACTGTATATACGAACACAAGCATTCATGAAACTGACGAACGTGGCTTGTTCCAGGTCTCTGCGGCCGCAGATTGGATGCAAGTCATGATAACACACTTCGAACAGAACATTAAACCCAGTGGCACTTCAGTCAGACGCACTTCTGCTCTAATTCACCGCCTTTTAAGCACCAATGAGACATCCTCAGGTGTAAGGAAATGGCTTTATAGAGTTGATTTCTCATCTAACAGTCATCTCAGTCCTGATTGCTCCGGGGGACGAGGCAGGCTACAGCAGCGGGACATGCGCTTGCGGTACTATTCCACTAGGGGCAGCAGACACTGCGGAGAGCTGGCCTGCAGGAGGAAGGGGTGCTCCGGGAGGTCTGTGGCACTCGCCCGCTCCAGAGGATACCTGCAGACGGACCGGACAACATAACACATCAACCACCTGCAAAGGCCTTGATACAACCAAAACACTTTTAGACACTTGTTTATTTATATTATTAATTATTTTGTATGTTGTTTTAATTTAATTTAATTTAATTTAATTTAATTTAATTTAATTTAATTTAATTTAATTTAATTTAATTTAATTTAATTTAATTTAATTTAATTTAATTTAATTTTATTCTATTTTATTTTATTTTATTTTGAACACCAGTTCAAACATGTTTGTATCAGTTTGTCCACAATGTGACTTCTTTACATTACTATTTATTTGATATGGTGTTGATATTATTAATTATTTATACAGAGCACACTTCGGCATCATATTGGGGAGTTTTACACTTCAGAAAATGTCAAAATAAAATTTTGTTCTTCCACATATGACAGACAAAGGTTTAGATTTCTTATTTTATTTTATCTTGTATTTTTATTCTATTGTATATATATATTTTTTGTCTGATTAAATTGGTTAACTAATTATTTTTCACATGATTTCTCTTGTATAATTATAATACTAGGTTTAGCTTGATGTAAAGCAATGGTTTAGTATTTTTTTTTTTATAGTAATAATGTTTGTATTCATATAGTTAAAAACCTGTTTGTATTGAAAAACTTTTTGAGATGCAGACTTATTAATTTATTAATGTCATATATTTGCATGTCAAACTATATATCTTCACTTCTTTATTTTTGTGTTATTTTATATTTTGACCCATTTCATTTGTCGATTCATTATTTTTCACATTCTTTCTTTTTGTATTCATGTCATTAGGCTTATTTTCATTAATTTATTATGATCTGCATTTAGATAAATACAGATATTCACAGTTTTTGAGTGCGTGTTTGTAGGAATGTCTCGCTGTCTGTAATTCTGCACATGGTTATCTCTGTGTGTGTCTCTGTGATTAATGGAGAGGTTTTCCTCGTACCAGATGAAGGTTGCGTACGGTGGGTGCCGGCTCGTCTCTCAGGCGCTTCATGGCAGCCACCGGCGTCTCACTGAAATACAGAGGCTCTCCGTCCACCATCTCCACCAGCATGATGCCCAGAGACCACACGTCCACGGCCTTGTTTAGTCTGACAGTCACTGAGGGCTTGTGTCGTGGTGTTCAGCTGTACCTCTGTTCCGTACGGTGATTTGGAGATGACCTCATCTATCATCCATCCATCCATCATCGTTCCATCTATCCGTCTATCATCCTTCCATCTATTCATCTATCATCCATCCATCTATCCATCTATCATCCATCCATCTATCCGTCTATCATCCATCCATCATCCATCCATCCATCCATCTATCATCCATCCATCCATCATCCATCCATCTATCCGTCTATCATCCATCCATCTATTTATCTATCATCCATCCATCCATCATCCATCCATCTATCCGTCTATCATCCATCCATCTATTCATCTATCATCCATCCATCTATCCATCTATCATCCATCCATCTATCCGTCTATCATCCATCCATCATCCATCCATCTATCCATCTATCATCCATCCATCCATCATCCATCCATCTATCTGTCTATCATCCATCCATCTATTCATCTATCATCCATCCATCTATCCATCTATCATCCATCCATCTATCCGTCTATCATACATCCATCTATTCATCTATCATCCATCCATCTATTTATCTATCATCCATCCATCCATCATCCATCCATCTATCCGTCTATCATCCATCCATCTATTCATCTATCATCCATCCATCTATCCATCTATCATCCATCCATCTATCCGTCTATCATCCATCCATCATCCATCCATCTATCCATCTATCATCCATCCATCCATCATCCATCCATCTATCTGTCTCTCATCCATCCATCTATTCATCTATCATCCATCCATCTATCCATCTATCATCCATCCATCTATCCGTCTATCATCCATCCATCTATCCATCTATCATCCATCCATCCATCATCCATCCATCTATCCGTCTATCATCCATCCATCTATTCATCTATCATCCATCCATCTATCCGTCTATCATCCATCCATCATCCATCCATCTATCCATCTATCATCCATCCATCCATCATCCATCCATCTATCCGTCTATCATCCATCCATCTATTTATCTATCATCCATCCATCCATCATCCATCCATCTATCCGTCTATCATCCATCCATCTATTCATCTATCATCCATCCATCTATCCATCTATCATCCATCCATCTATCCGTCTATCATCCATCCATCATCCATCCATCTATCCATCTATCATCCATCCATCCATCATCCATCCATCTATCTGTCTATCATCCATCCATCTATTCATCTATCATCCATCCATCTATCCATCTATCATCCATCCATCTATCCGTCTATCATACATCCATCTATTCATCTATCATCCATCCATCTATTTATCTATCATCCATCCATCCATCATCCATCCATCTATCCGTCTATCATCCATCCATCTATTCATCTATCATCCATCCATCTATCCATCTATCATCCATCCATCTATCCGTCTATCATCCATCCATCATCCATCCATCTATCCATCTATCATCCATCCATCCATCATCCATCCATCTATCTGTCTCTCATCCATCCATCTATTCATCTATCATCCATCCATCTATCCATCTATCATCCATCCATCTATCCGTCTATCATCCATCCATCTATCCATCTATCATCCATCCATCCATCATCCATCCATCTATCCGTCTATCATCCATCCATCTATTTATCTATCATCCATCCATCCATCATCCATCCATCTATCCGTCTATCATCCATCCATCTATTCATCTATCATCCATCCATCTATCTGTCTATCATCCATCCATCTATTCATCTATCATCCATCCATCTATCCATCTATCATCCATCCATCTATCCGTCTATTATCCATCCATTTATTCATCTATCATCTATCCATCTATTCATCTATCATCCATCCATCTATCCATCTATTCATCTATCATCCATCCATCTATTCATCTATCATCCATCCATCTATCCATCTATCATCCATCCATCCATCATCCATCCATCTATCCATCTATCATCCATCCATCATCCATCCATCTATCCATCTATCATCCATCCATCCATCATCCATCCATCTATCCATCTATCATCCATCCATCTATTCATCTATCATCCATCCATCCATCATCCATCCATCTATCCGTCTATCATCCATCCATCTATTCATCTATCATCCATCCATCTATCCATCTATCATCCATCCATCTATCCGTCTATCATCCATCCATTTATTCATCTATCATCCATCCATCCATCTATTCATCTATCATCCATCCATCTATCCATCTATCATCCATCCATCCATCATCCATCCATCTATCCGTCTATCATCCATCCATCCATCATCCATCCATCCATCATCCATCCATCTATCCGTCTATCATCATCCATCTATTCATCTATCATCCATCTATCATCATCCATCCATCTATCTGTCTATCATCCATCCATCTATTCATCTATCATCCATCCATCTATCCATCTATCATCCATCCATCTATCCGTCTATCATCTATCCATCTATCCATCTATCATCCATCCATCTATTCATCTATCATCCATCCATCTATTCATCTATCATCCATCCATCCATCATCCATCCATCTATCCGTCTATCTTCCATCCATCTATCCATCTATCATCCATCCATCTATCCGTCTATCATCCATCCATCTATTCATCTATCATCCATCCATCTATCCATCTATCATCCATCCATCTATCCGTCTATCATCCATCCATTTATTCATCTATCATCCATCCATCCATCATCCATCCATCTATCCGTCTATCATCCATCCATCTATTCATCTATCATCCATCCATCCATCCATCCATCCATCTATTATCCATCCATCCATCCATAAGCCACCATCCATCCATCCATCTATCATCCATCCATCTATCCATCTATTATCCATCCATCTATCCATCTATCATCCATCCATCCATCATCCATCCATCTATCCGTCTATCATCCATCCATCTATCCATCATCCATCCATCCATCCATCTATCATCCATCCATCTATCCATCTATCATCCATCCATCTATCTGTCTACCATCCATCCATTATTCATCTATCATCCATCCATCCATCATCCATCCATCTATCCGTCTATCATCCATCCATCTATTCATCCATCCATCCATCCATCTATTATCCATCCATCCATCCATAAGCCACCATCCATCCATAAGCCACCATCCATCCATCTATCCATCTATCATCCATCCATCCATCATCCATCCATCCATCCATCATCCATCCATCTATCCGTCTATAATCCATTCATCTATCCATCTATCCATCTATCATCCATCCATCCATCCATCTATCATCCATCATCCATCCATCCATCCATCCATCCATCCATCCATCCATCCATCCATCTATCTATCTATCTATCTATCTATCTATCTATCTATCTATCTATCTATCTATCTATCTATCTATCTATCTATCTATCTAGTGTTCAAAAGAAGTATGGCCGTTTAACGATTTGACCGTTGTATTTATTTAAATACAAATACAGCGACCAGCCTCCAGCACAATTCAGACACCCACGGACACTCCTGTAAGTTACAAAAAAAAGAGTGTGCGCACTGAGAACGAGCATGAGACTGGCTGCAGTTCCTCTAACGGCCACTGGTGTCAGTAACGGTTAGAAATTTCAGAACCTACGCAATGCTCCTTTAAATTAAATTAAATTAAATTCAGCGTTGCATCACATGAATAGATTACATTTTAAAAAACATGCTGATTTGCTTCTCAAGAAACATTTCTGATTATCATCAATGTTGAAGACCATTTTTTCTGCTTCACATCTGTTTATTCTTCAAGATTCACAGATGAAAAGAAAAGTTCAAAAGAACAGCACTTATTTCAAATACAAATTGTTGATGAATGAAAGCATTAATTCCTTAAATAAAGTCCTCGTGACCTCCAGCTTTAGAAGTGTGTATATAGTGGTTTGAATAGTCTGATCAGGCACAGATGGACTCACTCGTCCGTCCAGCGAGAGCAGGATGGAGTCGCTCTTGATGTCTCGGTGTATGACCCCCTGCGAGTGGAGATACGCCAGCGCCTGCAGCACAGCCTCACACACGGTGGCGATCTGCTCCTCGCTCAGCCTGAACACAAGATCAGACGCACACAACCCTCCTGAGCACTTCTTCATGCACCTGCTGGGTTTGAGCTCCTTCTGAAGCTGTATATTATTGACGCTTACTAAATGTGTTGCACCTCATTGTTCACGAAGGAAGAAACCACTAAAACACACCCAGAGCAACTGCATAAAACATTTCAGCACCGTAATGGGGAGCTTTCAACATCAGAGAAAGTCCAAATCTAGTTTGATTCCTGATGTTTTTATACACACATGACTGATAAATAATCGTTTTGAGTTATCTGGGAAACTCACACTTTTTGAGATGTATTCATGCACTATAAATGTCTTCAGATCAGTTGAAAAATAGTGTATTTTATCATTTTATTTGTCTCATTTAATTTGATGACTAATTATTATTATTATTATGATTATTTTGTTGAATATTCATGATATAAGCTTTATTCTGCAGGCTTATTAATTTATTCATGTCATATAATTGCTTGCCAAAAAAAGAAAAAAAAATTTCAAATCAGTATGAAAATCATTTTATTTTAAATTATTTTATTGTATTTTTATTTTATTTAAAATTATTTTATTTTATTTTAAATTATTTTAATGTATTTTTATTTTATTTTTAATTATTTTATTTTATTGTATTTGTATTTTATTTTTAATTATTTTATTGCATTTTCTATTTTATTTTTTATTATTTTATTGCATTTTTATTTTATTTTTAATTATTTTATTTTATTGTATTTTTATTTAATTCTTAATTATTTTCTTGTATTTTTATTTAATTTTTAATTATTTAATTTTTATTTTATTTGGCTCGTTTCACTTGTTGACTATTTCATTATTTTATATTTCTTTTGTATATTCATGACATTAGTTTTAACCTGCTGTAATATTTTGTAGGAATGTTTTGGTTCACTTATTATTATTTATATATTATCCATATTATTATTCATAGACATATCAACATAGATATTCACTTGAGATGCAGACTTATGGATTGCTTGTCAAACAAATTGTCTTCCAGTAAGTATAAATTAGTTTTATATTATTTTTAATAATTTTCTTTAAAAAAAAATATATATATTTATATTTATTTATTTAATTTGTTGACTAATTCTTTTAATATATTTTTTTTCTTTTTTTCTAATTATATTTTATATTATATTTTATTGTATATTCATGACATTAGGTTTAGATCAATAACTTCACTGTACATCACCCTCTTGTGGTATGAATCAAGTACAACAGTAATACTAGAGTTCATGGAGTCAGTGTGAGGTTGTGTTTGCTCATCCAAACAGCAGAATTGCAATCACTTACATCTGTGACCTTAAAGTGATATGACATGAGAATTATGTCCTTTAATCACATTTCTGGTCTCATTATTAAAGATTTATCATCACATGTTGTTTGTCTTCACCATCTTTCAATCATTAGATGGCTGCGAATGATGTGCATAATATATTATATTATTTTACGTAAAATAATTAAATATATTAATACAATTTATAAAAGTGTTGATATTAATTATTAAATTATATTGTATTGCATTATTTTATTTTAAATTATATCGTTTATTACATTAGTTTAAGTTATATTGTTTTATTTTAAATTATTGGGTTGTTTCAGCCAAAAATTTTATTTCAGTAAAAGTTTAGTAGTAAAATTAAACAAAAATTGAACCTAAAATTGGGTTGCAACAACCCAGCATTGTTAAGATATAATTTTTGATTATATTACATGATATATTATATTGTGTTGTATTATTTTAAGTTATATTGTATTTGTATTATATTACATTATTTTAAATTAATATATTATATTATGATTTTAGTTTTTAATTATATATATATATATATATATATATATATATTGTATTCTATACTTTTTAAAATTTAAGTTCTATTGTATTGTCTTTTAAATTACATATTATGTTATGTTATGTTATGTTATGTTATGTTATGTTATGTTATGTTATATTACATTACATTATTGGAAACAAAATGTCAAATTAATCAGTTTATGATCATTAATGCTTTCATATCATTTAAATCTGATTTCAATTAAAAGTGTCACTAATGAACTTTTTCGGAAGTTATAAGTCATGAATTCAGAATTTATTTGATTTCATTTTTGCTCAAAGGCATTTTTAAAAGGGGTATCTCACAGGGTCTTTAACTAGAAGACTAACCTACCCATGTGAACGCATATTTCTCACAAATCCTATAGAGATCACAATGAAAACATGAGCCTCTAGATTAACTGGGTAAGAGATCCATGAAATGGTTTTCCTGGTGAAATGATGAAGGTTGTGCGGTGGTACCTGGTCTCAGACACGATGTTTGTTAGAGCTCCTCCCTGCAGATACTCCATGATGACCCACAGCTCCTCCTCCACCAGAGCACTCTTGAACATCTCCACCACGTTCCTGTGCTGGTAATCTCTCATGATCACCACCTGAACACACACCAACACACACCCACATTTTTAATTTTATTTAATTTTATTTAATTTTTAATTTAATTTAATTTAATTTAATTTAATTTAATTTTTAATTTTATTTAATTTTATTTAATTTAATTTTATTTTATTTTATTTAATTTTATTTTATTTTATTTTATTTTATTTTATTTTATTTTATTTTTAATTTAATTTAATTTAATTTAATTTAATTTAATTTAATTTAATTTAATTTAATTTAATTTAATTTAATTTCATAAGAGACATTCAACGTTAATGGTGTTTACAGTGTTCCAAAATATAATTTATATGTATATATGTTAATTAAATTTTTAATTAAATTTTTAATTTAACTCAATTTAATTTTTAATTTAACTAAATTTAATTTTTAATTTAAATATATTTCATTTTTAATTACATTTTTAATTACATTTCTTATTTAATTTAATTTAATTTAATTTAATTTAATTGTGTTCCAAAATATAATTTATATGTATATATGTTTCATCTATTTCTCTGAATATGACAAACTTAAATTAAACTGATGCAATAAATCCTACACTGTGATTGAAAAATACATATATAACCCTAGACATTTCCCTTTCAAAACATGTTTTTATCATTCAAAACATTTTGTGACTCTTGAGTAATAATATAAATTAATATAAATAATTTAATAAATTATAATCAATTATGCTATCTGTGTAATTTTAATAGTTTATTTTCAGTAGTAATTCTTAATACAATTTCTATTATGTTAACATTGTGTGAAATGTTCTATCCCACAATGCAATGTTCTTGACTTGAGTCATTCACTCAGACTGCCAAACTATATTTAACACAAAATTGGAATAAAATGCAAAAATAAAATAAAAAGTACGTGATAACAAGATATGCTAGTTAGTGTATTAAGCATGCAACTTTGTGAGGTCACTGTATGCATAGTGACCCACATCTAATTAAGATCAATGAAAATGAGCATCATTCAATCATTTACTCTTTGACCTACACTGAAATCCCCATATCGCCAGATAAAGCCTTAAAAATTAAGAACCAGCATCTGAAAATATATCAAGATTTCTTAAAAACTTCTTGAGTTACATCAATGCAAACTTTGAAGGGAAAAACACAAAAAGTGCCATTCTGTGTGTAAAAATTATATAACGATGCTGCAGTCTTTGTAAGGTCATTTTTACTCTGCTGTAATTTTTGGCTCTAAAATCGAAATCTTCAAGATAGTGGATTACTCAGTCAAGTCAACTCAAGTAACCTTTATTTATATAGCGCTTTAAACAAAATACATTGCGTCAAAGCAACTGAACAACATTCATTAGGAAAACAGTGCCAATAATGCAAAATGATAGTTAAAGGCAGTTCATCATTGGATTCAGTGATGTCATCTCTGTTCAGTTAAATAGTGTCTGTGCATTTATTTGCAATCAAGTCAACGATATCGCTGTAGATGAAGTGTCCCCAACTAAGCAAGCCAGAGGCGACAGCGGCAAGGAACCGAAACTCCATCGGTGACAGAATGGAGAAAAAAACCTTGGGAGAAACCAGGCTCAGTTGGGGGCCAGTTCTCCTCTGACCAGACGAAACCAGTAGTTCAATTCCAGGCTGCAGCAAAGTCAGATTGTGCAGAAGAATCATCTGTTTCCTGTGGTCTTGTCCTGGTGCTCCTCTGAGACAAGGTCTTTACAGGGGATCTGTATCTGGGGCTCTAGTTGTCCTGGTCTCCGCTGTCTTTCAGGGATGTAGAGGTCCTTTCTAGGTGCTGATCCAGCATCTGGTCTGGATACGTACTGGATCCGGGTGACTGCAGTGACCCTCTGATCTGGATACAGACTGGATCTGGTGGCTACGGTGACCTCGGATCAAGAGAGAAACAGACTAATATTAGCGTAGATGCCATTCTTCTAATGATGTAGCAAGTACATAGGGTGTTATGGGAAGTGTTTCCGGTTCCGGTTTACCTAATTAATGCAGCCTAAAAATCATTTAATGGATTTGGATAATAAAAGCATATTAGTATGTTATGTGTATGCCAGGTTAAAGAGATGGGTCTTTAATCTAGATTTAAACTGCAAGAGTGTGTCTGCCTCCCGAACAATGTTAGGTAGGTTATTCAAGAGTTTAGGCGCCAAATAGGAACCTAAACTCAGTAAACCTACATCCATGACATTTAATATTTTGAATTTCTTCTTCACTTATGTATTTCTTTAACCAGAAACAAAAAAATTTAATCAAAATCACCCACATGGATTTCATTTCATGCTAACGAAATGCACAACATTCATGCACTGTCTGAGTATTTATGTGTGCATCTGCACGCTTGTGTGGAATGTGTTTCTGGGCTAAATGGAAAATAATATATATATACGATTTTTATTATATATCTGCATGAAGATTCAGCCATCTTTTCTGTTGCAAAGCCTAAACCAGGATATATTTTGAGTGTCAGTTTGCCATCTTCAGCCCTTGCTGTGAATCTCTTGTTCTTTCTGCTTCTTCATTCTCCAGGGGATGTTTGGACTCGGCCCCGAGCAGAATCCAGTCCCTGGTTCCCTACTCATGTTTGAGATCGCTTGACAGTCCCATGCATCACAGTAACGGCAGTGAAGTGTGAAGCAGGACTTCAGATGATGTGACCGAACCTAAACGGCCGAGCCATGTGTCGTCTATTCTCATACACATCTCCAGCGCTTACATAATGAGTCTCAAACTCTTTATTAACATCTCTAGTGTTCAGAAAAGAGGTTGTCAAGGGCTGTTTAGTGTTTTGATGGAATAATTTAAACTTGGGATGACAGAAATAAATAAATAAAGTTTTGCTCATATTAAGAAAACTCTAGAAAAACAACAACTAATTTGTCAGTTGTTGTCATACATTAAGTAATCTTCGAAGAATCATTGTATGTCCTCATTGTAATCATTGGTATTTAAGGTTTCATCACATCACGTCAAGTAAGAGTATAAATACCCATCTTTAAATATACTCCGAAAAGCAGAGGTGGGTAGTAACGAGTTACATTTACTTCGTTACATTTACTTGAGTAATTTTTTGGGGTAACGAATACTTTTCGGAGTATATTTAAAGATGGGTACTTTATACTCTTACTTGAGTAAATTTTTGGGGAAAAATATGTACTTTTACTTCGTTACTGTGTGTTACGCTCCTCTCGTTACTTTATCTTAATGCAATAAATGTTATAAATGCTTCAGTTTATTCCAAACGCGCCGTCTACTTTTCTCTGGGCAATGAGCGATGCCCATTCGCGAATGATTCATTCTTTTGAGTCAATTCTGTTCAAAGGCTTGATCAAACCAATTGGCAAACGAGTGAATTGGTTCATGAATCAGTTTGAATGAGTCGTTCAGTTCCCTGCCGCACGCACTGAGCGTCTGAAGTGGTTCACTCGGAGTTGTAACGTTTAAGAACAGAAAGAGCGTTGAAAACGTAGCTGGAACTGCACTGAATTGAAATCTGCAAAGGCTATTATTTGCTAGCGATGGAGATCCTTATTAGATGAACACCGCGTGTGCTGTCTACTGTTTAACAGGTAATAACTTGGGCTTCATTCGATTACAGTACACGATACCACTGTGACATTAGTTTGTTGTACGTGTGTGGCTTATAACAGAGGGGAGTCAAGTTGAATGCAGCTTCCAAAAGACAAAAAATAGCCGATTAAGATTTTATTAATTTTAATACAATCACACTGGTGCAAGTACGTTCAGCGAGTCATATTATCAGCTGCTAAATTCAGATCTGTGATTGCTTGCTGGCGCTGAGCCAGAGATAATGTGTTTTTACAGCAGTGTGCATTATAACCAATCACACATGATTCTTTTGAGCTTATTAAAGCATTGGCCAATCAGAGGTGTTCAGATGAGTCATCGCTAAAATGCCGGTGCTTCCTTCACTCGCTCACTGACTGAATACCTCTTTCTGGCGAATTCTCTCGCAGGAACAACAAAGTGCAGATGTGTGTACGAATCTTTAATTAAGATATTGATTTCACAGTGTTAACAGTTTCAGTGATTTTAATGGGAGTTTCTGAGAGTGATTGAAATCTAGACTGTCAGTGAAAATGATCTTTAATAATGTAAATGTTATTTGCTCTCTTTCTGAACAATGAAAGATTAGTAGCAATATTTATATCACATTAACTTTCAATGTTAAATTCACATTTAATATAAAGTCAGTCGTATTAAAAATATGTTATGGCATGACACCTATATCTGTTACTTAAGTAAACAGACAGGGTTTTATAATAAATTACATAAATTGGAGTAAAGGCTGATGAAATATATACATTTATACATGCACACATACATTACATCAGTGGTCTCCAACATGGTGCCCGCGGGCACCTGGTAGCCCGCGTGGAGTCTCTGAGTCGCCCGCCGAGCACGTTCTATAAATAGCCTGAATTGTAATCTTTCATTTTTTTTTATGATAATGTTATAAAATGAGAAAATAACTATTGGTGACATTTCATATACCATTAAAACATAATAAAATAATTCAATAATTTAAAATATTTAGAATCTGCACGTCTCTCTATCTCTCTCTCTCTCTCTGCATCTCGTGCGCGCACCTCTCTCTCTCTCTCTCTCTCTCTCTCTCTCTCTCTCTCTCTCTCTCTCTCTCTCTCTCTCTCTCGCTCGCTCGCTCTTCGTCTCGCGCGCGTGCACCTCTCTGTCTCTCGCTCGCTCTGCGTCTCGTGCGCGCACCTCTCTTGTTCTCTCTGCGTATCGCGCGGCAGAGGAGCAGCGTTTTAATTTAGTTAAACACAGATATTATGTTGCTTTTCTAATTTTACATGCAAGTATGTAAAGTATGTCCAGGGCCGGCCCGCTGCATAGGCGGTATAGGCAAATGCTAAGGGCGCCACTCATCCATAGGGGCGCCAGAATGAGTGAACGAGTGAATTTTTTCTTTTCTTTTCTTTTTTTTTTTTTACACATTTTTTTAAATAAAATAAATCCATAAATTTTCTTCACACGTCTACACGTTATAAAATAAATGTTTTTGGAGTGATGCCATAGAAGAATAATTTTAGTTTCCCCAACTAACCTTTCAATGATCAGTTCCTAAAAGCATGAAATAATTTTAAGAACCTTTTCCCCTATAAAGAACCTTTTATTCAAGGGAAAGGTTCCAATGATGTTAAAAGGTCCTCATGGAACTGTACAGTAGATCCCAATAAAGAGCCTTTATTTGTAAGAAAAATTGGTTCTTTTAAAAACTGTCCATTGAAAGATTCTTTGGAGAACCAAAATTGGTTAATCTACCCTCCATCTATTAATAATGACGGTTCTTCATTGGCATTGATGGTTCCATTAAGAACATCTATGGAATGTTTACACTGGACAAGAGGATCTTTAAAGTGGAAAAAATATATATATTTAGAATATTAAAATGTCTTTCAAACTTACACTCTTTAAAATAAAGGTTTCAAAAGAGGAGGTTCCCCCAAAGAACCTTTCAGTGATCAGTTCCTAAAAGAACTATTTTTTTCTTAGTATGATAAACATTTTAATTAAGAACTGTATCCACTTTAAAGAATAAAGGAAAGTTTCCATTGACGTTAAAAGTTTCTCAACCACGGATGCCAAGAACAACTTTATTTTAAGAAGATAAAAGTGGTTCTTTCAAGAACTGTTCAGTGAAAGGTTCTTCAAAGAACCAAAAATAGTTCTTCAATGGCATCGCTGAATAAAATCCCTTTTATTTTTAAGTTTGACTGACTCTCCACTTTGAAAATGTCAAAGCTGCATCTGCGCTTCACTCTTTGGAGAACATCTAGATGTGCTTCTGAGGGTGCCTCGAATGTCCTATAATTCGCTGAAGGAACTTTAATATATCAGCTCCATTATGGGTTGAATTTTGATAGGTTGACTTTGAGTGAAGAAGCCCAAATGATGCCTCGAGTATGTTTTCATCTTTGCATGCAAATGCATCGCGAGAGAGTCTGAGGAGGAGGGGTTGCGCGAGAGGGAAGGAAGGTAAAAGCATTTCCTCATCAGCACAGCTTTACCTTCTCATTCTGCTTTTATTATCTATCTATCTGTGCGTCTTTCTCCGGCGATGCAACACAAAGCAGCGGTGCGCGCGGCAGCATCATTAGCTGGCGTATAGATGTCAAAACGCCGCTCTTCTTACCTTGCCGTTGTCTGGGGAGGAATTCACGAGCCTCTCCTGCTGGGAACAGGCTTTGTGGTGCTGTATGAGCTCAATCAGCCTCCCACTGCAGGATGCCGCGATGCAATTCTGCCATCTCAGAGAGATGATGCTCCAAGCCGCGTATCTGATCTCCCTGCATCCCTTGCTACCGTGATGATTGCATGGAGAAAACAAGGTACAATCCACATCTAAGAGGAAACGAGAACAGCCAGCATCCTTCTCTCTCTCACTCTCTCTCTCTCCCTCCTCCAGTGTGTAGGAGACGGTTCACGCCCCCTCTCTCGCCGAGGTGAAGCGTTTCCACTTGAGCGCGTGATTTGAGACAGGTATCTTCAGCTGTGACGCGGTGTCGCGCGCTGATAAAGCGGCCAGCTCATGAATAATTAATGAGATGATGGAGGTCATGACAGCACAGAAGTTGAATCGTCAAATATTTACCACAGTAAACATAGTTTCCAGTAGAAATACCAGTAATTGCGTTAATTTATTCATCACAATTAAAAAAAAAAATTATACGTAGGCTATTTGAGTGATTTGGGATGAATTGATTAACCTGTTACATTAGGCTTTAACAGGATTTTTAAGTCATTTTAATGGGTCGGATCAGATTCAACCTGCTCTGTTTTTTATTTAATTAGCCTACATCACTTGCACGTCTGCAGTTACTAATAAATGACGTTTTATCAGCGGTTATCGACGTGTCAGATTCAGCTCATGAATAATTAATGAGATTACAATGAGGGTCTATGAAATATCGGTCGTAGAGAAGATGAATCATCTAATATTTACTGCCATAAACATAGTTCGCAGCAGAAATGCAAGAAATTCCGCTAATTACAATAAAATAAAATAAAAACAGGCATGTGATTTAATATGACGAAATCATATATGTTTACCAGTGTTGGGAAGGTTACTTTGGAAATGTAATAGGTTACAGATTACAAGTTACCCTGTTTAAAATGTAATAGTAGTGTAACTTTTTCAATTACTTTATTAAAGTAATGTAACTAATTACTTTTGAGTACTTTTTGATTACTTTTGTAAATTTGTGAAAATTAAAGAATAATAAATAAAAGCATATACATCAACTTAAATACAGTTATCTAATAAGCATGTGACGTATTCTGTGTAATAAACTCCTAAACATTGGTGTTTCTTTTAAACTGCTGTCTCTTTGTATATGATGATAGTTTTCTCAAAATAAGTAAAATGCACATGAAGTGACACAGAGCAGTTCTAGAAATTATGTTTATGTGCTCGTGTACTCCTATATTGAGATGGCAGAGGTTGAAAACACTGCGAGCTTCAGTAGGCCTATGTGTAGTAAATGAAACCATGTCTTTGCCATTAATTTACAGGAGGGGCAGACTGGGAAAAACATTCAGACTGGAAAATTCAAACTCATACAAACAAATTCATGGACAAAACTATTTTTTATCTATTTTAAATCTTTAATTTGGGGACATGCAAAATAATTAAAAGTTCTCTCCTGAACTGCACCTTCACTTCCATTTTTCTCTTCAGTTTCTTTATTTTGCCCTGTTATGCATCTCTCTCATGACTTTAATACTCAAGATTGAACAAAACTATACTTTACAATACAATACTCTACAATACTACAATATCTTTATAGAAAAATCCTATATATAATCCATATTTTTCCCTTACAAAAATCAACCATGCTTTTATTAGCCTATATAAAAGTAAAATAACCTTGAGTAATTTTTTTTTTTTTTTTGCAAATGGATTTGTATTTATTTTTAAATAAATACATTTGTAAAATAATTGTAAATTTTTGGTTATCACAGTTAAACAATAGTAACCATTTTCTCTGGATTTATAGTTAAATATTAAAACGTTAATTTTCGTAAGGGTTGTGTTGTTGTCTGTCGTAGCTCCCCCTAAACCTATAAAAAAAATCTGAATTTTTTTCAGCTAAATTACTACTGTAACATTACAACAGATAATAATGATGTCCTTTATATAGTATTTTGAGTGATGACTGATGAGCAACGTGCTGCTGCTTGATTAATTAAATAAAAAAACAAAGACAAAAAAGCATCTTTACAGATGAAACTGACCTGAAACACTGAACAGTAGTTCTGCTTCTCTGCTCCAGCTGTCCACTCTATTCTTTCTTTCTTTCTCTTTCTCTTTCTCTCTCTCTCTCTCTCTCTCTCTGGCATTGATTACTCGGAGTCTGATCCAAACCGTTTGGCGGAGAGCGCGCGAGTCATGACTAATAACAATTCATGATTTATTAGAGATTTAATTATCAAATGGCGGATTTGCAAGTGATCGCTTTAGTACATTCGGCAGGCAATTATACAATAATGATATTAAATAGTGGGGCAAAATCGGCTGCCAGGCCATCGGGAATTGTCCCGGTTCTCCCGGTGTCCAGACCGCGCCTGATTTCCACAGACACGCAGAATGTGCAAGTCATATATTGCATTTGTGGGGCTTAATATTCACAGACACTAGTCCATGTCATGTTTTGATTCAAGTGTACTGACCTACTTTTGATTTAGTCATCCAAAATGTGGCATATTCCGTCCGCGTTAGGTATTCCGTTTTTATGACTGGATTCTACGAACCAGACTGTGTTTCCGCATCCCGGAAATTATTAGGGCGGTATGTCTCAGAATAGTCAGTGCAATTTGGGAAAGAAATCAGTTAAATCTGTAGGTGGATGTGTGTAAATATTCAAATAAAATCCCCTTTGTAATCGTTAAAAATTTCATAAGTAACTGTAATTTAATTACTCATTTTTTCGTAGTAACTGTAACTAATTACAGTTACAATAATTTTGTAATTAAATTACGTAACGCCGTTACATGTAACTAGTTACTCCCCAACACTGATGTTTACATATAATTTAATGAGTCAGATCATATACAACCCGCTCTGTTTTTACTTTTAATTTGATATACTGCATGTTTACACTTCTAAAGTATTTTATAATAATAAATGAACGTTTAATCAACGCTGAACAGGTGAGAGATATTTGAACAGTTTTGGAGTTTTCAAAAAATATAAAAATAAAAAAGTGAGGATAAAAAAAAAACATGTATTTTCACTTATATATGTAATAATATATTTTAGAATACTAAAACAATGGAGGCGTTTCTAAAACTAAAAGCATAAAAAATATATATTTTTCTTTTACATAAAATAAACAGTAACTGAAATAAAATATTTAGAAAGGGCTAGTTGCCAAGGAATAATTTGAGTTTTACTTCAGTAACTAACACTAAAATAAAAAGAAATTTAAAAAACCTACAAATGACTAAAACACAAAAAAAAATTACTAAAAACTTGTGTAAACAGAAAATAATAAAATAAATAAAAAACAAACTCAATTATAATTAAAAACAATATAGTCTTGCTAAAATATAAATGAAACCAAAATCTTTTTTTTTTTTACTAAATCGTTAGAAAATGCTAGTTGCCAAGGCTGCATTTCTCAATTTAGTATAGTTAAAGTACTTAAATAAAAATTAATAAAATATAGACATTGAATTGCATATTGATCATAAGTGTGTAACTCACCCTGCAGTGTTTGTGCATTGTGCAATAAAAAACTATTATATCCCACAAATGACTTAATAATCTTCTTCCAAGTAAACTCTGCTGATGGTGTGTGTGTGTGTCTGCAACAAAGTACAAAAGCAGTTTGATGATATGGAATCAGATGGATTTATTGAAGCATTAATTACTTCATACAAACAAAAGACAATATAATGCCTTTTCATAAAAGCTAGTCTTGCAACATGCAAAAAAAAACACCCCAATACAATGTGGCGTTACAAAAAGTATGTATATACAAAATAAAAAGTATGTACAAAAACACAGGAATGGTTAAACACAACTAATAATGAGTGAGCTGCCTACTTTTACAGTCATCTAAGATGCGCTCTAGATTCAGTTTGCATGGGTTTCCTCAGGTTTGGTCTGTAGTTTGTGAGCGTTTCTCTGTCGGTAGCGCTCGGCCCGCAGCTCCTCGAAGCAGAATTCGCTGGCTCCGCTGTAGAGCAGCTCTCTGCAGTACATGCTCTGCTCTCGACTCTTCCCATCCTCCTGCGTCTGGAGCTGCATCCGCTCCTGCAGCATCTTCAGCGGCGTCTGCTCCGGCCTGCAGGGCTTCCTGGCCGACAGCACCGAGTTCACCGCCGGGTTGATTTTACACGGAGTCCTGCGGGGAAAAATAACGGGAATGAGGTCAGTACACGGAAACTATAAGCACATGAACACATGCACTTATTATGCATATGCCTTGTCTTATTATTGTGTCCATTTATTAGTGCATTATCATTAACCAAAACGAAAACTAAACAAAATAGACATTAACTTAAGTGAAATATTTTTTTAAAAAAAAGTTTTAAATTAAGGCAACATTCCACATTTTTGTTGAGGTTAACTTAGAGTACTAACATAACTAAAACAGAAATAATAATTAATAAAAACAATATATTAAACTATTAATATTTTTTCTATATATAACGTATAATTATAATAATACTCTAATGATACTGAAATAACACTGGCACAGGGTTTTCAAAACAAACCATAAAAATAAAAAAAAATTATATATATATACACACTCCATTTACTTTAAATAAAATGACTAGAAACTAAAATAATGAAATATTTAAAACCTACATTTCTTATATTTATTAAGATTAATTTCAAGTACTAGAATAAAAACTAAAACTGAATAAAAAATTAAAGGCATATAAAATGATAATAAAATTAGTAAAATGCAAACAGAAAACGTATATAAAAAATATGTATTCATATCCAATCTTTTAGAAACCACGGACCCAAAATAAGATTAATCTCTTCTGAAAGTACACAAAGTATACTAGGCATCTAGTATATAAAGACCAATTTTCTATTATAAACATGTCTAAAATTTAAGATTTACTTCATTTTCCAACTCAAGTACTTGATCAAATTGTATAAAATAATTTTCTTCCTCTCAACTTTCCCATAGAGCCCAGTTTAAACCCCCTTTATTATGGCGTGCTATTATAAAGAGCTGAACCGAGTCACACTCACACAGCGGGAGGCTGGTCGTCCTCTTCCACAAATGGCTGGAAGCTGGGTTTAGGAGGAGGAACGGCGACGCTGAGGCCTGATCTTGACTTCAGAGGCATCTGCAATTAAACATCTAGCTTTTAATGATCTGTCAGATCACGGTCTGCTTCAAACATCATCATACTGCGCTCGCACCTTCACGTTGGTCCACTTCTCAGGCTTCTGTTCATTCTCTTTGGCTCTGGCAGTAGGTGTTGCTGTCCAGATCTCAAATTTGGGCTCCTGCGGCTCAGTTTCGGAAGCTTTATTCTCATCGAAAATCACCAGCCGGCTGTTCTGTCTGGGCCCCAGCGGCTGTTTAAACTGAAGCCCGCGGGCATCTGACACGAAGAAACAGCGTGATCGCAACAAACTCCTGAGTTTACTGCTAAACACACAGAAACAACTCAAGTTTCTACTCACATCCGACCGATGCTTTCACTCGGTTGATGGGAACCACAGCCTTTTTCTTCCCTTTGGCTTTAAGCTCGGCCAGTGATGCTCGCTGAGGCTCATCATCATCATCATCTTCATCATCTCGCTGTGGATCTGTCATGGATGACATCATCTGTCTGCACGCACGAGCCTGCAGAGCTCTGGAGATCAACGGCTCATGATGAGACGATACAATCAACAGGAATACATCTAGTGCAAGGCTTTTCTGAATTGTTAAAATTGTCTATTTTTAGAATAGCATGCACCGATTTAACCCTGTAAAGCCTGAAGCTTCCAAACCTGTGAAATGCATGCAGTTTCTCCACAGGTTCTGCTCCACACTTGATGCCGTCCTGAAACACGCTGTCCGCCATCTTTGTGTTCCCTCTCTTCTCGTACTCTTCAGACCAGGCGATGTAAAGCGCGGCTCGCATGGTTCCGATGCCTTGAGCTTGCATGTAGCGGAAGACGTCCATGGGGTCAGAACAGCCCTCTGCCTGCGAGGAAACACAAACAAACATGTTTAAAACACTGTAATGCCATATGGATATTCATCTAGACGCTTCGTCACTCACAAACTCGATCCAGAGCTCAATGTAGCGAACGTCATTATGATATTTCTTGTCAGCTGTGAAGCGCGTAACTGCTCTTTCAAGAAGCACGGACAAATTACTCTCCTTTCCACCTTGTGGATACGTCTGCTTTGTCCATTTGATGTACCTGCATTAACATAAAATAAGAATTTTGCATGAATTGCATATTTTATTTTTCATATCTAACGATTTATATATATTTGACCTTCTAACTGTAGCACTCTCTATTCTATGGAAGCCCATTTCCAACACTGAATTAAAAAAAAAAGGTTATTGCAACTTTTTCCTCATGATTATGATTTTTTTTTTCTTGCAATTCTGACTTTATAACATGCAATTGCGAGTTAACGTTCAATTTTGAAGGGGGGCAGGAGACTGATATGTTCTCAGGATTGTTTATAAAGTTCATATCTCGTAATTCTGACTTTATAACAAGCAATTGGGAGTTAAGCTAACTGAGACTTGTTACAACACTTGCATATCATTGCTCTTTTCTTGATTTGATTGATAAAAGCGTCTGCTAAATGACTAAATGCATCAGACATCAACATGCAATGCATCGGTCATCGTAATAATCCATACCTGTCCCAAACATCTAGAGGATCGTCTCCATCATACAACCGCAGCTCAGACTCAAACGCTCTAAAAAAGAAAAATAACATCAATGAATGGTTTAGGAACAGGAGGTTGTTTCATAAAACATGTTTACCAAATAACCCAGGCTTATCTCAGTTTTAAAACATGTAATGGCAAGTGGGCCCGCCAGTGGGTTCAGTGGCAGATAACGGGTTAATTCAAGCCTCACTCACTGCTTCTTCTGGTTAAGGGCCATGTGGTTTCCCTCCTGCTGCTGACACAGAGCCTGCTGCAGGGCTGATACACTCCGGCCTTGTTTCAAAGGCTGGATATTTTCTTTACACAATTCCCATTCAGCATCACACTCTGCCATGGCTGGAGATCTGATCTAGAACAACAATAACAGACGGCACTTATCATCTTGAAATATTTACTTACTCATAAAGAACATGGTGAGGTAAACACAATGTCCTAAAAAGCATCAAATCAAGGCTCTTGAAGAAATAAAGCAGTATATAGTGGGGAAAAGTCACAGTGAAAGCACAGAAAAGCGTCTGATCGTTTGATATTGAACACAGTTCTAGTCAAAACAAAACACATAACGTTAATGTTGCAGAAATCAAATATAACTTACATGTTCCCAGACGGAAGTCTCCTTAATATGCTTCTCTTCGACAAACCACGTGAGTCTACGAAGCAAAAATGCACAAATGTGTGTTTATTTGATATTTTTCTCGCTCTTGTGTGATTGTGTTGTCTCTTCGTGTTCACGTTGACTGAGCAAAGACATTTGAACAAAAACCGGAAGCGCGCCAAAGAGATTCCGATTGGGCGAGCCGCTCACGTGACTGTGGTAGCCAATTAGAGCTACTCTAAAATAACTAACGACTATTATGTTTTTTTTTTAAACAAAAATTGATTGTATTGTAATAGCGATGTTGTTTTTGACAGGTATTGTCTTTTCTCAAGAATTCTGACAATACGCAAGAACGTGACCGTAGTGTTGCATGCTGGGAAAGTGAGTTTTACTTCACCGTTTAACGTTTAACAGTTTTTATCGTTCCATACAAAATTATTTTTAAGGTACTTTCAGTCATTTATGATAATATCTTAAAGCCCTCTACACTTTTCCGCATATATAAATCCTCTAAAAACTACTGTAGTTTTCATTGTCGCGGCCGAGGAAACTACATTTCCCTGCAACTCCAGGTTATCACAGCGCTTCCTTGTGTTTACATGCTATGATTCAAGCGAAATGGAATTGATAGATAGAAAAATACTAAATCTATGCTTCTAAATGTTATTTTCTCGTGTCACGCTGTGTTTTTAAGCTTCCCTGAAGAATCTCGATATGGAGAACCGTTGTTACGGCTGTGCGTCAAAGTTCACTCTCTTCAGAAAAGAGGTTAGCGAATGTAAACACAGCTTAAGTCAAGTCACAACCTTAATTTGAAATGTTTGAATCGGTTTTGTGGTTTTGCAGTTGGGGTGTAGAAACTGTGGCCATTCTTTCTGCTCTGGATGTCTGACATTCAATATTGTGGTGCCAAAATTTGGAAACAGCCAGCAGAAAGTCTGCAAACAGTGTTATGGAAACTTAACTAGGTCTGGAAGTCAAACACAGGTTTAAACTCTGGTTATATATTCACTAATGCACTACTGACAGATCTTTCTGTGCAGTTCAGGTAAGCAGACTGATGCTGGAAGATGGTCCCCACCTGAAAACTACAAAAAGTAAGAATCTGTAAGCCTCACGTTTCAAATGCAGCAGTTATTGACGTGAGAAAAAAGTCAGAATTGCTTGCATGAAAAAAGTCAGAATTGCGTGAGAAAAAAGTCAGAATTGCTTGCTAGAAAAGTCAGAATCAGAATCTGATTAAATTATTTCTATATCAATGGAATAAAACACAGATCTGTGGCGTCTTACAGGCGAGTCGCTGCTCTCGAAGCTAAACAAGCTCCGCAGAATCAGCCTTCAAGACCTGCAGGAGGAAAAAACAGCTCTGTGATTCTGATTTCAACCAGAGGACTCAGTAAAGAGGACCAGATCATCGCAGAACGACTCAACAAGCTGAAAGAGGAAACCAAGCCAAGTAAGATCTGTCCAAATCTGCGTTCTGATCGGTCATATAATCTAAACTTCATTATCATCCAGCTCTAATCTGCCAAAGGCAACTATAATGCATCAACAGGTGCATCTCAAAAAATGTAAATATAGTGTTAAAAGATTATACTAGATTCTTGCATCTCAAAAAAATGTTTAACTTGAATGCACTTATGCAATGCAATTCACTTTGGATAAAATCATCTGCAGGGGTTTTCAAAATGGGGTCTGGGCTTAGTGCAAATAAATAAATAAAAACAATAAAAAAATAAACAAATAAATAAAAAATAAAAAAAATGAAAAATAGTTATAAAATAAATTATAAAACTTATTGGAAAATACATTTCGATTAGAATAAATACATTTTATTGAAAAAAAGAAAATAAAGTTAACTCAATAGAAACAGAATATTTTCCAATTAATATTTTAGGGATATTTATAATATTAATATTTTATGTCAGCTTTTAATAATTTCATTTCAGCTATTTGCCAAGGCAACATGTCTATTTTTTTTTATCAGTTTAAGTTAATAAAACATTAATAAACAGTATACAATAAAATTTTTTATATTAAATACGATTAACTATATAGACATATAAAAACACGACTACAAAAATAACTAATATTTAAATGAAAATGAAAAATATAAAAATAAAAAACTTAATAATTAATAAAAATATATTAGTATATCAGTGATAATAAAATAACTGGTAAAAATTTGTGGTGTCAAACGATTAATCGTGATTAATCGCATACAAAATAAATGTTTTTGTTTGCATAATATATATCTGTGTTTTGTGTATATTTATTATGTTTATATAAACACGTACAGTATATATTTAGAAAATATTTACATGCCTATATTTATATTTATATTCATATAATTTATATTATAAATAAATATACATAATATATAAACATAACATATTTTTCTGAAATTTATACATGCTTGTGTGTGTATTTATATATATATATATATATATATATATATATATATATATATATATATATATATATAATAATAATTTATATACATAGCACACATACATATATTATGTAAACAAAAACTTTTATTTTGGATTAATCGCGATTAATCGCTAGTACAGCGCCTTTAAAAGTGGCTTTCTCAAAGCAATTAAATAAATAACAGAAGATTAAACAAACCCAATGACCTTCTGTTTCACTGATGTGTGTCTCAGTGTTATCAGAGTCCATCCCATCAGAGAAGGAGCTGGAGTCTCGTCTCGCTGCTTTAAAAGCCCCGCTTCAGTCCATGCCGTCTGCTAAAGACATGGAGGAGCGTCTGGCTGCGCTTCAGGGACGACCCTCGCCCGCTCAAGCCCCACGGCCTGTAATTCAATATCAGCCATCACCAGAAACGCTCTTGAGAAGAGTTTCCCCATGAATGATGCAGCACTGATGTTTAATGTGTGCAGGTTCATCAGCCGGCCGACAGCAGGACTCAGACGGAGCAGACCAATGATCTGATCTCACAGATGACGGAAGAAGTTGCTATTGATAACCAGCAGACGTCTTCAGAGGGTACTTTCAGCATTTATAATTGCATATTTATATACCTTTTCAGTTAAGAATTTTAATATCCCCATTTAGTTTTATGATGAATAATGCATTGCAATTTCATAGTGCATATTCAAATTGATTTCATGACACAAGATAAATGATTAAGCATCCTGAGTTTATTAAACAATGAATATTAGATTAGGAGTAAGCGTCACCGCATCATATGTTATGATTATTTTACTGTGGTGGTTGACGCAAAAGCATTGTTTTTATTTAAGACTAGGGGAAAGAATTCAAAATATGAATTTAAGTAGTTATTGTATTGCAGTTTGTCTATTGCATCAGTGAATTTCAGTTACAATTCATATTTTTAAAGACTGGGAGTTTTCTCTGCACTTCAGTAGCATTTTTCATACACCAAACTTTTTATTTTATTTTATGTTATTTTATTGAAAAAATTTTTTTATTTTATTGTATTTTATTTATTTTTTATGTTTATTATTTATTATATATTTTTATTTATATATATATATATATATATATATATATATAAATATATCATAATATAGTCTAATATAATCTAACATAATATAGTCTAATTTTTATTTATTCTAATAAATGTTTTATATTTTTGCATTTCATATATATATATATATATATATATATATATATATATATATATATATATATGATATGCAAAAATATAAAACATTTATTAGAATAAATAAAAACTAGACTATATTATGTTAGATTAAATGAAATGAAAATAGATTAAAACAAAAAAATAAAATAATTTAATAAGAAAATAAATACTATAGTAAGTGGAAAAATATAATAATGTGAATTAATAGAAACTAAAAATTTTCAAAATAATATTAATATTAATTTATAATATTTTTAATAGGCAACACTCTTAATCAAATCATCATCATAAAACATTCAAAATATTCTCAACTAATAATAATAATAATAATAATACATCTGGGGTTATCATTGTTAACTAAAATGTAAAATAAAATAAAACACTTATTGTAGGGGGTCGTTCCCATTTTATTTGATCACTAAATCACGGTGAAACTGTATTTCGTTTGACGGTGTTTTCTGATTTGTGGAGTGATTAAAAAGAGGCAAAATCCATTCTGTAAAAACCTGAAGGAAAGAATTTTGGAAACTTGGCTTGATACAATGTTTAGAATTCTTTCCTGGAAATGTATGTGCATATTTAATTAGATCATTTGCATATTTAATCGTAATATTTCAGGAAACTTGTTATGTGTCTTACTGTGATTGTTTAACTGGGGAAAGTATCTGTGTTCTCTGAATTGTGTAGATACAGACAGACCATTAAACGATCTTAATAAACAAGAAGTCTGGGGTGTGAATGAGAACGTGGATGACGGCGAGCTGTCAATCAAACAGCTGGAGGCGGAGAAGAGCTGTGTCCTTGAGGAGGCCATGCAGGAGCTGAAGAAAGACAAACACAACCAGCAGCAGATGCTGGAGATGAACAAGAGACTGGCTCTCCTGCAGGGACGAGATCCTGAGCAGGGTGCGTTCACATCCACTTCAGTGCTCACTGAGTCAAGTCTGAAGTCCTTAACTGGAAAAATAATGAGTGAGATTGCAAGGATGCCAGATTAGTGTGCATCATCCAATAGGTTGAGTGAAATCAAAATCATTTTCTTATGCAATTTGCTTTCTTAAAGTTGGCTTTTCTAGGCATCTTTGACCAATTGCTGTTAAAAAATTAAAATAAAAAAATTACTTACAAAAACGAAATATAAACATCTGATTGGAATAAATAATAATTTGACTAATTATGTTGCATTGGATTAAATCAGATTAAATTTAATTTTATTCAAATAAATAAATAATGCATTAATTAATATGAAGGTAACAGTCAAAAAAGGCTTAAAAAAATAAAAACCTATATATAGTGGAAAAGAATCATAGATGAAGTGTTCACAAAAAGTCACATGCACTATAAAAATAAATGGGCTCAATTATAATTTAATGCCGACTTTAAAAGAATGTCTAAAAGTGATAATTTTATTAATGCATGTAAAAAAAAAATAATAATAATTTCTCTTCACGATTAAAATCTCATACTTTCTCGAATTTTGACTTTAGATTTTTATGATGAAGCATCAAGGATGCATTACAGGAGAAAGTAGGAGAGAGCAGGTTTTATCCAATCATATCTTAATATACAGATCAAACTTTTTAATCAATTAATTTTCCATTGTATTAATGGAAGTTCAATGCATTTTGAATGATGTCTTTAAATAGCTGCGTAATACAGCAGTGTTTCTGTGTTTGTTCAGTCGGACAGTCAGATTTCCAGCAGCCTGACAGTGACGAGGAGACGGATGAAGAGGCCATCAGCAGGGTGATGAAGCAGGTCTGGGAGATTAATATTATCAAAACAAGATTCCTACTAGAAATCAGAGAAGACCGTGTTTACACTGAAAGTTTAATCACTTTTTTTCGTGCAGCAAGTCATTGCAGAAATGAAAATATCTTGTCAGTCTGAAGTTTGCATGCACTGAACTCAATTTATTCATGAATTGCAATTTTTCTTAATGTCCATACAAAGAAGCAGCTCAAATTTAAGAGTTTTCATTTATCACGTTTTCATCACGTCATCATTCCCAAACTTCGGACAGTTATGTGTATTCTAACATGTTTTCACGTTAAAACATCTAATAAGTCATAATTATGAGATAACGAGTCATAGTTATGGGATAATTGAAGTCATAACTATGAGATAGAAAGTTTGATTTAAGTCCTATCATAGTCAAAATTATGATTTTAAGTAAACAGAGATAAATAGTCATAATTATTACATAAAAGTAAAATAAATATGACTGTTAAGTCGTACCTATGAGATGGAAAGTCGAAATTATGACACAAAGTCAACTATGAGATAAACTGTTATAATGAAAAAAGTCAAAACAATGAGATAAATAGTCATAATTATTGACCTAGAAATAACAAATGACATACAAAGTCATAATTATAACATAAAATATGATTGTCATAATGAGGTACAAGGTCAAAATTATGAAATACTAATATTTGTTTTAAAAGTGAAACAAAAGTAATAATTGCACAAAAAAAGGTACATACTAAGTCGACTATGAGATAAATAGTAATGATGACAAAGTTAAACAAAATGAAATTCTAAGTCAAATAAGATCAATTATGATATAAACCTAAAGTTATAGTTTAATTCTAAGTCAACTGTGAGACAAATAGTCTTTTAATTAGGACATAACAATAAAAAAGCATGACATATAACAGCTCAAAATTATGAAATACTAAGTCATAACTATGAGATAAAGTTAGATTTAAGATATTCTAAGTCCTATCATAGTCAAAATTATGATTCTAAGTCAACAGAGATAAATAGTCATAATTATTACATAAAAGTAAAATAAATATGACTGTGAATTCATAACTATGAGATGGAAAGTCGAAATTATGACCTACAAAGTCAACTATGAGATATGAACAGTCATATTGAAAAAAGTTATAAAATTACATAATTTAATAATATCATAACAATGAGATATATAGTCATAATTATTGACATAGAAATAAAAAATGACATACAGAATCATAATTATAACATAATTATATTTTCATAATTATGAGGTACAAGGTCAAAGTTATGAAATACTAATTTGTTTTAAAAGTAAAAAAGAAAAGTCATTATTACAAAAAAAATGAAATCTACATACAGAGTCAACTATGAGATAAATATTAATAATGATGACAAAGTTAAAGTTATTCTAAGTCATAACTATGAGATCAGTTATGATATAAATTTAAAATTATGGTTTAATGCTAAGTCAACTTTGAGACAAATAGTCTTTTAATTAGGACATAACAATAAAAAAACCTTGACATATAACAGCTCAAAATTATGAAATACTAAGTCATAACTATGACCTGAAAAGTCATATTTATAACATAAGTCAGAACTATGAGATAAATAGTCATAATTATGACAAAAAGCCGAAAAATCATAGTCAGGAAATGAAAAGCTGCCGCACTTCTCATAACAACCAGCAGAGGTCAGACAGATCCATCAGAACTCAGTCTGAAGAGTCCTGTGTGTGTTTCATTGTCACTTGTTCAGTTATCAGAGGAAGCAGCTCTAGATGAGGCCAGCGGCTACAACATCCCACCAGAGATCAGCGGCCCGATGAACAGAGAGAAGGACACGTCCAGCAGGAAAACAGCGGTAACAGCCCTACACACGTGTGCATCACACCAACACATGCTAAAGACAGACAGAGAGTCTCCAACCCAATCAATGTCTTCTGAATGGTGCATTATTTATCCGTTTGTGTTGAAGCTCTCAGCGCCGCGGTCTAAATCAAAGCCAGCAGCTGCGGTCTCACAGATCCGCCACTTAGACGATGGAGACTGTGATGATGAGGATGATGAAGAGCTGCCGTGGTGCTGCATCTGTAATCAGGACGCCGTCATTCGCTGCCACACGTGCGAGCGGGATCTGTACTGCGCTCGCTGCTTTAGGTGACTTTCGGCTCATTTCTCATGCTGTTTTTAGTAGTGTGTACTAAGATGAACATCACTAGGACTAGTACTCATACTCATCAGACCTCTAGCTCTGTAAGAAATATATTCTAGCAAATGATTCCTTACATTTTCAATGCTTTGCTCGTAAGAAAGAAAGCAAAGCTTTGGTAAATCATAATTGTAAGTCAAATTCCTAAGTCATAATTATGAGATAAAAAAGTCAAAGCTATGAGACAAGTCCTAATTATGACAAACAGTTAGTCGTGGTTATAACATCAAATGTTGACGTCATAATTATGATATATAAATGATTGTCATTGGTATCATATACACAACTATGAAATATAAAGTTGACATATGAATTCTTATTGACACAAGTCTATTATGAGATAATGAAAAGTCATAACTATCAAATAAAAAGATTAATAAAAGTCGAAAAGAATTATGATATAGTTATTCATAATTATGTGATATAATTTCGAGAATGATATACTAAGCCATAACTATGAGATAAAAAGTCAAAAAAAGTTATATTTATGACATGACAGTTTGAAAAGTCATAAATATGACTTAAAATAATTGTTATAAGATAGTTAGTCATAAGATATGAGATAAAGTCATTAGCAAAAAAGTCAAAAACTCATAATTATGACGTGAAAGGTTGGAAAGTTATAATTATGAGATAAAAAAGGTCGAAATTATGAGTCATAATTATGACAAAAGGTCAGTATTACAGAAATATTAATTCATAATTTTGAGATAAAAGGCCATAATTATGGGATTAAAAGTCATGATTCTGACATCAAATGTTGACGTCATGATTATGGTATAATAAGTCAAAATTATGATGTACTAATTATTTTCATTGGTATGATTTACATAACTATGAAATATAAAGTTGACAGGAAGTCTTACTAATTGACACATGTTTATTTTGAGAAAAAAGTCATAATTATAAAAAAGATTGTTGAAAAGTCATAATTATGACATGAAAACCATGATATACTAAGTTATAATTATGACAAAATCAATCATAATTTAGGAAATCTTATTTCTATTTTGAGAAAAGCTTACAAAAGTTGAAAAGTCATAATTATGTAATAAAAACCACAATTATGATATAGTTATTCATAACTATGTGATATAATGTCGAAATTGCTATACTAAGCCATAACTATGAGATAAAAAGACGTAATTATCAAAAAAAGTTGAAAAGTCATAATTATGACTTTAGAAATTATTATTATGATATAATTAGTGATAAAGTATTCGACAAAGTTGTTATTAAAAAAGTCAAAAACTCATAATTGTGACATTAAATGTTGAAAAGACATATAATAATAAGAATAAAAAGTCATAGTTATGACAAAAAGGTCGATATTATAGAAATAATAATTATGTACTAATTATTTTCATTGCTATGATTTACACAACTATTAAATATAAAGTTGACAGGAAGTCTTACTAATTGACAAGTCTGTTTTGAGAAAAAAAATCTAAATTATCCAATAATAAGCTTATAAACGTTGAAAAGTCATAATTATGACATGGAAAAACATAATTGTGATATAGTTAGTCATAACTCTGATATAATGTCGAAATTGATATATTAAGCCATAACTATGAGATAAAAAGTCTTTATTATCAAAAAAGTATTATTTATGACATGACAAGTTGAAAAGTCATAAATATTACTTTAACAATAATTATGATATAGTTATTCATAAAATATGAAATAAAATGTTATCAAAAAAGTCATAATTATGACATGAAAGGTTGAAAAGACAATTATGAAAGTCAAAACATAATATACTAAGTTATAATTATAAGATAAAAAAGTCATAATCATGACATGAAAAACATAATTATGATATAGTTAGTCATAACTTTGTGATATAATGTCGAAATTGTTTTACTAAGCCATAACTATGGGATAAAAAGACGTAATTATCAAAAAAAGTTGAAAAGTCATAAATATGACTTTAAAAATTATTGTTATGATATAGTTAAAGTATGAGACAAAGTTGTTATCAAAAAAGTAAAAACTCATAATTATGACATGAAATGTTGAAAAGTCATAAATATGACTTTAAAAATAACTATGATATAGTTATTCATAAAATATGAAATAAAAATGTGTTATCAAAAAAGTCATAATTATGACATAATTGTGAAAGTCAAAACAAGTTATAATTATGAGATAAAAAGTCATAATTACCAAATGAGACCTAAGCAAGTCATAATAATGACATAAAAAGTTGAAATTATGACTTAAATGTTCATATAATGTTTGGTAAATCATAATAATGATTTTATTTTATGTCAGTAAGTATTATGACTTACTATCTCATATTGTAATGTGAAATATGATTTACCAAAGCATGTTTATTTTTACTCTGAACGGTTATGCCACATCTTCCCCGGTCAGATTTATAATGTTTCATCTGAATCTCATTCAGGAATCATTTTCCATGAGATCTTGAGTGAAATGAGCAGCGTGTGAAAGTTGTCTTTCATTCTTCCACAGAGAAGGCCACGACAAATACGACAGAAAAGAGCATCGCACTTCCTCATACACAGCCCCTAGGAAAGACAAGAAGAAAGCCTGAAGCCTCCACCATGATTTAACTTCAGAAAATGAGAAAATAATCATAATATCGCCTCAAAGTTTCTGCCAACACAGCGGCCTTAGACTCGAGATTGTTCAAAGCTTTTGTTAAACTCTTGAGAAATGATTGCTTCGGTTCAGCTTTGTGATATGACTGTCTGTAAATAAATATAAAACATCAATAAAACACTTGAGAACTAGTTATTGTTTTACGATTCACCTGCATCTGATGTGAATTTTGGCCGTTTCTGTTTTGCATTCACCCTCACTCTCGTTCATGTTTGCTAAACTGTAACCTCTAATTGCATTACAGTGAATGCATTCATATAATGGCATTCAGGTTTTTTGAGAACTTCCTGTTTGTTTGTTTGTTTGAATGAATGAAAGCTGACATTTGCTGCTGTTGGGTTCTCTGTCTGTAGAATCTGATCTTGTTTTCTTTAGAAGCTGTTCTGAGCCGCTCTTGTCTTTGCTGGTATTTCCATGTTGTGATGAATAATTGAAAGGTAAGGATTGAGGATGAGAGCGCTGTCAGAGATGATAAAAAGACTGTGTGTGTGTGTGTGTGTGTGTGTGTGTGTGTGTAAGACGTGAGCTGTACACTGAGTTAATCAAAACACATATCAGCACATCAGCTGCTTTACTGTATCATTACTTTATGACCTCGTTAACGTGTGTGTGTGTGTGTGTGTGTGTGTGTGTGTGTGTGTACAGTAAGCCAGTGTTTGTCCTTTAAACCCACACACATTCTGTAATGACATCACACACCAAGATGTAGTCGTAACCTAAAAAGCCTCATCATGATTTTCATTTTATATTATTTTATTTTTATCATTACACCTGTATTTTATTTTACTTTTATTGTGAGTATTATACTTGTGTTTTATTTTATTTTGATCATTACACCTTTATTTTATTTTTCATTTAATTTAATGTTATTTAGAGTAATAAATCTAAATTTTATGTTAGATTTTTTTTTTACTTTTAACTTATTTTTAGCGTTACCTGTATTTTATTTACTTTTATTTTGTATTACTTTTTACTTAATTTAGAGCGTGATACTTTTATTTTATTTTGAACATTAATTTAATTTTTTTTTAAAATCTTCTTTATATATATATATATATATTTATATATATATATATAATGTATATATATATTCTCAAAACTATGCAGTTCTGAATGTTAGTGCAAACACGTTCGTCACTGATTCACACCTTCAACAACATCTCATCTCAGTAAACAGCTGAGGTTAATGACTAAACCCAGTAATGTGGCATAAAAGTTAACCCTTCAACAACCATATTTTCTCTTTATTACCATAACATGCACTTTAGCGTTCTCCGGCCTTACTGTTGTTTACCGGCGTGTTTTCTTGTGTTTTATCGTTGACTGGAATCACGCACTGGAGTTTGTGTTTGTTAAACTGTTTAACCCCATCTCCTTTTAAAACTCATTTCATTTAAAGGACTTTAAAAGCTTTAATCAAATGTAAATATACATTAGAAGAATATTCTGGGTTATAGATAGAATCTGTGACATGCTGTTGATCACTAAAGCAGGTTTTTAAAAACAAACACACTATATTTATAGTCAAAAGCATGAACCCACATGATCAGAGGGTTTAAAAGCATTTGTATTTTTGCAAGTTCTTCAGTAAAATATTTAAATCGGCTTATTAGTGCTGATGGATGTGTTTGGAGTCATGCATTATGGATGCAAATCATCTAAATATCACCAAACATAAATATGCATGAGATGAACTACAGGATAAATTAATGCAATTCTGCAAACATTGATGCATTTCATGCTGAAATTCGTGTTTTTGTTATGTTAGTGATAAAAGTGTTATGAAATATGCATATTTTACCATTTTCTTACTTAGAATATACTTCAGAGATGGTGTTAATTGTCATGCATTAAATATCTCCATTTTAAACCTGAAATCAGACAATACCAGAATGTAAGAAAGATATCAGATTCTGAATTTATTATCACGAACTGTGTATGCTTTTCATCTAAAATCTTGGAAAGAAATTGTGTATTATTGCATTCAACACTTGTCAGAACAAAATATATATGTATATAAATAGGGAACAGAATGTACATGTCACAATAAAATTGAGTAATAATATGCGATACATTTGATCTGTGATGCTGGAGAAACTGTACAGAATCATTAGTGGTCAAAAACACTGTTTCTGGAAGCTTCTGTCATTTCCACATGTGTGCTCTACAGACTGGATGGTGTGGGCGGGGCTTGTTGTTTCGGGGGCGGGGTTAAAGGCGGGGCCTGGTGCTTCTCATTATCTTGAAAAATGCAGCCTTTGATCTTACACTATTTTTTCAGAGATCCTGACATCTTCCTCAGCCCCTTTATCCTGTACAGCAGACCATTGATAAAGTCCTGCAGTCCGAGAGATTTAAAGTGCTGTTAAAGTTTATAAAGAATGAGCTGCTTAATTTATTATCAAATACTAGCAGTTAAAACCATCTATGGTGATGTAACTTGCCCTTTATTTTATGTTACAATCAAAATTTGTAATCAAATGTATTTGGATTATACAGTTTTAAAATAAAAAAATAATTAACTGGTGTATGTATTACATAGTTATACATTTGTTCAAATATTTATTAATGAAGTATGCATGATTTTTCTCCATTTTTTTTTTTTGGGGTGCAGAAATATTTTATATATGACTGACAAATGTGAATCATATTAGTTTATATTAAAACTGCAATCCAAATGGATGAAAAAATTATATGAAAACCAAATACATAAATCAGAAATGTATGTCTAAATTGTATCTTTTTAAATTTGTGTATTTTTTTTTTTTTTTAATTTAAAAAAAAAAAATATTTTTTTTTGCAGTGCATCTGATTTTTAGGGAAATTATATCATTATAATATGCATACAAAATAAATCCAGTAAATATTTACAAAAATTAATAAAGGTGACAAGCGCATATAACAAATTCACTTCAATGAAAAGAGAAAATAACATATATATATATATATATAAATGAAATGTGGAAATTTGACCTGCCTTTAAAATATATAAATCTTATGTTTACACCTAAATATTTTTCAGTGCATCTGATTTTTAGGTCAGTTTTCTTCTTAACATAATCACTGTAACATGAAGCATGACTCTTCTGTTAATAAGTGCATATGAACACTGTTTGTGTTCCCTCACCTCCTTTGGCTTTCCACATTCTTGCAGAAGCTCCTGTTAAAACACAGAACATCTGGTACAACATCTGTACATGTTTGGGATTATGTTCTAGATGCATGCAGTCACATGATTCAGATGAAGCTGAACATACGTGCAGTCGAGATCTCTGCTCTGTATCTGTCAGCTCCAGAAGCTCATCGATGTCGATCTCCAGCTCAGGAATCTCCTCGTCCTGCAGAAACAATCAGTGACTCGTAACACAGACACTGTGCACTTCATAATGCAACCGCTCCTTTAATTGCAAACAACTCTATTAATAATCATGAAAGATACTGATCCAGAGATATTGCTGATGCAATCAAACTGCAGTGTGTCTAACTGAGAAATGATGCTGGAAATGCAGTCAGGCTATTAAATATATATATAAATATCTTCACTCTCTGAGGCAGAAGTCTCAAGACTCATCCTTTCTAATCACCCTACTACTTGCCCGCTTGATCCTATTCCATCTCATCTCCTTCAAGCCATTTCTCCTGCAGTTGTACCTGCACTCACTCACATCATCAACACATCCCTCCTTACTGGTGTTTTTCCCTCATCATTTAGACAGGCACGTATAACTCCACTACAAACCCAACCTCAACCCATCTCTTTTAGAGAACTACAGACCAGTTTCCCTTCTTCCTTTTATTGCAAAAACACTTGAACGAGCTGTGTTCAACCAAGTCTCTACATTTCTCACAAACAAAACCTCCTTGACAGCCACCAATCTGGCTTCAGAAGTGGACATTCAACTGAGACTGCCTTGCTCTCAGTTGTTGAAGCTCTAAGACTGGCAAGAGCCGGATCCAAATCTTCAGTACTTATCCTGCTTGATCTGTCCGCTGATTTTGACATGGTTAACCACCAGATCCTCCTATCAACCCTACTGGCAAAAGGCATCTCAGGAACCACACTTCAATGGTTTGAGTCTTACCTATCAGAAAGGTCCTTCAAATTATCTTGGAGAGGTGAGGTGTCCAAGTCACAACATCTAACTACTGGGGTGCCTCAGGGCTCAGTTCTTGGACCACTTCTCTTCTCTGTCTACATGGCATCATTAGGTTCTGTCATTTAGAAACATGGCTTTTCATACCACTGCTATGCTGATGACACTCAACTCTACCTCTCATTCCATCCTGATGATCTGACGGTAGCTATTCGCATCTCAGCTTGTCTAACAGACATTTCTTCCTGGATGATGGACCATCACCTTCAACTCAACCTTGCCAAGACAGAACAGCTTGTGATTCCAGCAAACCCATCGTTTCATCACAATTTCACCATCAAGTTAGGCACATCAACCATAACTCCTTCAAAAACAGCTAGAAGCCTTGGAGTTATGATTGATGATCAGCTGACTTTCTCAGACCACATTGCTAAAACTGTCCGATCCTGCAGATTTGCTTTATTCAACATTAAGAAGATCAAGCCCTTTCTTTGGGAACATGCTGCACAACTCCTTGTTCAAGCTCTTGTTCTGTCCAGGCTGGACTATTGCAATGCCCTCTTGGCAGGTCTTCCAGCCAATTCTATCAAACCTTTACAATTAATTCAGAACACAGCAGCAAGATTAATTTTTAATGAGCCAAAAAGAATACACGTCACACCTCTGTTTATTAATTTCTACTGGCTACCAATAGCTGCTCGCATAAAATTGAAGGCATTAATGTTTGCCTACAAAACTACCACTGGCTCTGCACCCATTTACCTAAATTCATTACTTCAGACTTATGTGCCCTTTAGAAGCTTGCGTTCTGCAAGTGAACGTCGCTTGATTGTGCCATCCCAAAGAAGCACAAAGTCACTTTTATGGACTTTTAAATTAAATGTTCCCTCCTGGTGGAATGACCTCCCCAACTCTATCTGGACAGCTGAGTCCTTAGCCATCTTCAAGAATCGGTGTGTGAATTGTTTACCATCATGAATATTTTTATGGTCGTTTCGTCTTTTTTACAGCTTGACAGCTCCTGATCTCTCTGCATTCATTATATAGAAAAGAACAGTGTGACTATTCTGACTAACATCCAAAGTCATGCAGGTTTGGATCCACATGAGTGTGTGTCAATGATCAGGTGAAGCATGCTAATAATTGCACGGATGTCAGGCGGCGCTGATTCTCTAATGTTGATCCATTACTAATCTGATCTTCCTTCCTGGGTTTACTGCCTCAGGCTCACGGCCAACAAAACACAAATACTGCAAACACATTCACATAATGTGGAAACCTTCTCCTTTAGCACTGACTAACACAAGAGCTAATTAAATATAAACTCATCTACATACAGAAATTTGAACATTGGATAAAGCCAGGTTTATTTTGGATTTCTCTTTTTATAACACCATTATTCAGAAATAATGATTTAACATTGTATAAATTTAATCAAATGATCCATGAACAAACCCCTCAGTCAAAAACAATCAGAATATAGATAAAAAATGTACGTTTGGTTGATTGTAAGTGCTGCTAAGGTGGAAAAAATATAATCTTAATTTAAATATGTATTATAATTGAAATCTGAAGACGCAAATATAATGTGCATTAAGTTGCTGCCTTAAAATCTTTTAAGTAGGCTATAATCACATTGGCTGTACAAGTCATTTCAATTCATTCCTTTAAAAAATCTTGTCTAGTTCAATCTCATATTGAAAAATGTATTTTGAATTACATTATTTAGAGTCAAAATAATGTAAAAGTTGCCAAGATTTATTGATCATATAAATTTTTTTAAGTGATGGTGACCATGTTGTCGACAAAAGTACTATCATAAAATAACAGCATTCTCAAAATGTTTTCTAGTGTTCTTTGTGCTTTTTGAACATTCTAAGAAATGTTTTGTAGCCTTTAGATTCTAATCACCACAAGAAAAATTTAAATTTAAAAATTCTTAGAATATTAAAAATAATGTTATATTTAAGGTAAAATGAAGTTAGTAGTTGTAACTAACTTGTACAAAATGTTGTAAGAAATGTTTTTGTAACTCTTAAATAAAGTTATAATCATGAAAAGAAAAAAAGATATATAGATAGATTTCAAAACAATGTTCCCCCAAAGTTCCCTTTCAGTCGGTCTCTCTCGACATCATGTCGGTAATGACAACGAATTGGGATCTCTCTTAGAGAGACCGATCCACTTAGAGTGTAAACTAGAATGTGGAATGCCGTCTCGAAGCAGAGGATGGCACACTGGATTGTGCCCTGCCCATTCAGGTTGTGAGCTCACTCTACTAGAGGCATTGCATCCTCCTGGGCACTGGCTCACTGAAAGATATCTGTAGAGCTGCTGGCTGGGCGACCCCCAACACATTCACTAGATTCTGTAGCCTTCGTGTGGAGCCGGTATCCTCCTGTGTTCTCTACTGAAATGGGTAGAGGTCCCTGCTTAGTGTCGGCTTGCTAAAACTGCTCCAGAGTGTCCATACTGTAGACCCTGCAACCAGAACGTCCGCCGCCAGGCCCTCTCTCGCTGAATCCTTGAGAAACGTTAATAGGCTGAGTCCCATATGAAGAGATAAAAGTGGATCCCATATGTGTAAAGTCCACGGTTTAGGCTTTCTCGTTGCAAGCCCCAGCCTATGCCGAAAAGAAGGCTCACACAGGACACTGGAAGGGGCAGCATCCATGGCATTTTGGTAGGGATCCCAATTCATCAGTCATTACTGACGTTACATTGATAGTGACGACTGAAAGGGAACATCTTGGTAACGTTTGAACCCTCGTTCTCTGAAGGAGCGAATGGAGATGTAAGAATTACAGAAACCTCAGACACTTTGATCTTCTGAGACATACTAAAGACACACAGTGCATTAACATACAGACATCTGTTCCCACATCTCACTGAGAGAAAATGCAGGAAACGCCTCTCTCACATATGCAACAGTTCCTTCTCATCCCATTCCTTCCCTTCACATAGCACACTCAGAATGGTCAATAGTAGAATATAATGGTCTATATTAATGCAAGTGATATTTACAGCCATGTTTGGTCTCATTTTAATTGTCTCAGTGCAACTGGTACAATGGTCTCAGTCTTACAAAAGTAGATTAAAAGATAATTAATTTCCTAAGAATTAAGAGATATTTTGCCTACTGTAATGGGAGGGAGCGCCCCTTCCCAGGGTCCTCCATGTAAATTACCTTTTGTTCCCTTTGAGGTGTAAACTACCCTGGTCTGGGACCTGACTTAATGCAAATTCCAATTGTTAGTTTCTCTCTTCATCTCGGGGGATGTTTGTCTTGGTCTGAGGTATTTAAACGATTGCAGCAAAAGGATCAAGGCCTTCTGTAGCTGGAATGAGCCCATAGCATGAAGTGTGTCCACACACTTCATACTATGTATTTTTCTAAAAGTCAGGTATGCATCTTTTACTATTAGATTCATCTTTGAGAATTTGATGTTTTGTATTGATTTGATATCTATGAATTGGCTATGGAATTGGCATAATCCTTACCTGACTGATAATAAATTGTTACATTTGAATTAATCTGACTTACTCTGAAATTATTTTCTCAAGTAGATTAAGTGAAGGCTATGTTTCCGCAAATCTGCGTCCAGGGTTAAGTGCATACTAAAACTCAGACTAGATGGAGCATAGGGCACATCAGGTGAGGTTTTAGATTTCTGGCTAAACCGCTTGACTTTAGTTAAGTTGTACTCAGTTGCATTAACTATGGGGGGCTAGTAAAAGTACTGGTCATAACCGCTGGTTATTGTCTCAGCTTTAATTAAGTTGTACGTAGTTATATAACTGTTGAGGGCTAGACAGGTAGTGCTAGCAGAACCGCTGATTATTGTTGGAGCTTTAATTAAGTTGTATGTAGTTATATGACTGTCGGGGGGGGGCTAGACAGATAGTGCTAGCAGAACCGCTGATTATTGTTGGAGCTTTAATTAAGTTGTATGTAGTTATATGACTGTCGGGGGGGGGCTAGACAGATAGTGCTAGCAGAACCGCTGATTATTGTTGGAGCTTTAATTAAGTTGTATGTAGTTATATGACTGTCGGTGGGGGGGGGCTAGACAGATAGTGCTAGCAGAACCGCTGATTATTGTTTTGAGCTTTAACTAAGTTGTATGTAGTTATATGACTGTCGGGGGAGGGGGGGATGGGGGGGGCTAGACAGATAGTGCTAGCAGAACCGCTGATTATTGTTGGAGCTTTAATTAAGTTGTATGTAGTTATATGACTGTCGGGGGGGGGGGGGGGGGCTAGACAGATAGTGCTAGCAGAACCGCTGATTATTGTTTTGAGCTTTAACTAAGTTGTATGTAGTTATATGACTGTCGGGGGGGGGGGGGAGGGCTAGACAGATAGTGCTAGCAGAACCGCTGATTATTGTTGGAGCTTTAATTAAGTTGTATGTAGTTATATGACTGTCGGGGGGGGGGGGGGGCTAGACAGATAGTGCTAGCAGAACCGCTGATTATTGTTGGAGCTTTAATTAAGTTGTATGTAGTTTTATGACTGTCGGGGGGGGGGGGGAGGGGGGGGGTGGGGGCTAGACAGATAGTGCTAGCAGAACCGCTGATTATTGTTTTGAGCTTTAACTAAGTTGTACATGGGTAGCTGAGGGGGACTAAACGGATTAGTCATAACCTCTGACTACTGTTGAGACTGGCGAGTTTGTGATCGTGGGGAACACGTAAAAGAACGGCCGTCGTGGGGCACCCTGAGTGACATAGATTCCTAATGAACGAGTAAAATAAAGTAAAGAGTTAAATTAGAATAATCAAATGTCAGAAGAATAACAATAATAATTAGAGACCAACAAACAACCAATTTGCCTTTCAACCTAAATTCGAGGTCATACTAAAATGGAGTCAGATTAGATAATAAAATGGAGTCAGATTAGATAATAAATGGAGTCAGATTTGAGTTTAACCTAAATTGAATAACTCTACGCGCTGAAAGACCGAACACGCAGGAAACCTTCATCCAGCACCGGATACCTTCCTTGGGCCGAGTGCCTGGACCTTACAGAGACGTTACGTTTTTATGCTCACGCTCTGATCAGCAGCAGCTGATTGCAATCATTGCATGCCAATGTGCATTGGCTGGTTTAGTTTACACTCGAAGTGGATTGGTGTTTCTAAGAGAGATCCCAATTCATCTGTCATTACTGCCGTGACGTCTCTGTTCCCTCCTTCAGGTAACGTGGGGTTTCATAAGTAACATTTTTTACCAAGGATGACAGAATTTTTTTTTTTGTGTGTGAACTATCCTTTAAAGTTGAGTATGTGTGTGTGTGTTGTCTTGCAGTATTTGTGGTCCAAACCAAAAACGTGTTATTTTCAGTCAGGGTTGGGCAGAGTAACTGCAGGATCCAGTGAGGTCATGCATAAATTAGAGATGCTCATGAATAATGCAGCTGTTAGAGGCTTCCACGCAGAGTGAAACCCTTCCGCCGGCCCATCAAATATTCATCATCATCGCCGAAACGCCACTCCCAAACAACTTTAGAAAACCATGTGCAGTATTCTGGTGCTTTAAAAGAGCCAGAAGCTACCAAGAGCATACAATATTCCAATATAATCTTATGAATAATACTATCTTAAGCAAGACACTACAGGTAAGAAATTAGAAATTTGGGGTTATTTGGCTCTCCATAACACATTCTTTCACAATAGTGAAAAGAAAAAAGAAAATACACTTTCAAGTGTTTATTTTGTTGCACTTTATCTACTGGCATCTATATTACAGTTATAATACATACATTTAAAGAGATTTATCTCCATTTCAGCATACTTACATCAAAATGTAAATATTTTTCTTATCTATATTCTGATGGTTTTTACAGAGGTGTTTGTTTATATATCATTCACCCGATTTTATTATTGCACTTTATCTCTTTACTTCTGTAGATTTTAGTTAGAATGCATTTCTTTAAAGGCTGTTTTCTCAAAATAAGTTTTCAACTATTCAGCAGCACTTACATGCAGCAAATTTTTGAATTTAATTCCAATCTAAATTCTGAAGATTTTTATAGAGGGATTTGCTCATACAGTATATCATTCACCTAGTTTAGTACAGCATTTTTAGGCAAGGCAAGATAAGGCAAGTTTATTTATATAGCACATTTCATACACAATGGTAATTCAAAGTGCTTTACATAAAAGAAAGTAAAATAGTAATGAAGAAAAATAATAACAAGAATAAAACAAGCAATTTTAAAACTTTAAAAATTATTAAAACTGTACTTATTTAAAATGAATTTAAAACAGTTAGAAAATGATTTTACATAAAATAAAATTTAAAAAAACAGTGAAAATATATATTGCAATCAGTTCGGACATTGCACAGTGCTCATTCAATAAATGCACAGCTAAAAAGATGAGTTTTAAGTCTAGATTTAAATGTGACTAGTGTTTTAGCACATCTGATCTCTTCTGGAAGCTGATTCCAGCTGCGGGCAGCATAGTGACTAAAGGAGGACTCCCCTTGTTTTGCGTGAACCCTTGGTATTTCTAACTGACTCGATCCTAGTGATCTGAGTGGTCTGTTAGGCTTATATTCAGTGAGCATATCTGAAATATATTTCGGTCCTAGGTCATTTAGTGACTTATATATGAGTAAAAGTACTTTAAAATCAATCCTAAATGTAACTGGAAGCCAATGTAAGGACCTGAGGACTGGTGTGATATGCTCAGATTTTCTGGTTCTAGTCAGAATCCTGGCAGCAGTGTTCTGGATGAGCTGCAGCTGCCTAATGGTCTTTTTGGGAAGGCCGGTGAGGAGCCCATTACAATAGTCCACCCTGCTGGTGATGAAGGCATGAACAAGTTCCTCCAAGTCTTGGCGGGAAACAAAAGATCTAATTCTTGCAATGTTTTTTAAATGATAGTATGCTGATTTAGTTACTGCTTTGACATGACTACTGAAACTAAGGTCTGTCTCCAGAATCACACCAAGGTTCCTGACTTGATTTTTAGTTGTTTGACCCCTAGAGTTAAGGTATGCATTCACCTTGAAAACTTCGTCTTTGTTTCCAAATGCAATGACTTCAGTTTTTTCCTTGTTTAACTGAAGAAAGTTCTGGCACATCCAACTATTCATTTCATCAATGCATTGGCAGAGGGAGTCAATGGGGCTGTAGTCATTTGAAGATAAGGCTAGGTAAATCTGGGTATCATCAGCATAGCTGTGATAGGCAATTTGGTTCTTTCTCATTATTTGACTTAGTGGGAGCATATACAGGCTAAACAAGAGCGGTGCAAGAATTGACCCTTGTGGGACTCCGCATGTCATGGACGTCCACTTAGACTTATGCTCTCCTAGACTCACATAATAACCTCTCCCTTCTAAGTATGACCTGAACCATTTGAGTACCATCCCAGAAAGCCCGACCCAGTTTTCCAGTCTCTCTAGTAGTATGTTATGATCGACAGTGTCAAACGCAGCATTGAAGTTCTAGTTTTACCTAAAGACATTGTAACAAATAGCAAACATTTCTGGCTCTTGACAATATTTTTTGAATTATACAGTAAGAAAAAGAGATCTGAAATACCCACTGAATACTTTTAGATCAAATATTTCATTAAAATCTGGAAATCTGTGTTGCTTAATTAGATAACGTCTCATTTGCATCTTTAAACATAACATAAAAATAAAAAAACTTGTAATGCAACAAAATGGTTTGCAACTCTTAATGTAATCAATCAACTAGAGAAGATTGGTGATGTCTATAGTAAATTGTTTAAAGATTGTTCACCTGGTGTGTCTTGCCTTAAGCGTATAACTTAATAGTGATTACATCAGTGAAATGCACAAGAGCACCACAGAAGACATGAAAGCGTGCTCTTTAAATAGAGATGCTTCAACGTGTATTTAGGACACAACAGATGTCTTCCCCTCAAAGCCTGCTCCATTTAAATCCACTTAAAAACTAGAAAAGAAAGATATGTGTAAGCAGTACTTGTGTGTTTATCAGGAATCATTCAGTTCTGTGTCATCTGATGGCTCCAGTAGAGTAAACACACACACAGACTATCTTCAACACGTTCTCAATCTCACACACACCATGCTGAAAGATATGTGCACCGATAAATGCTTGAATCTCCCATGTGTCCCATGAGTGCTTGAGTTTAATAGTAACATCTCAGTGTCAGACATTAACCATGACTGCGAGGTGAGCCGGATATTGCAAATGTGGAGGCAGAAATGATTTCCTCTGTTTTTGTAATCTATAACCTAACATTCGGTACACTATCTTCTATTCTAGTTCTGTCTGGTGAGGGGTTTAGTGACCTGTAGCTCGCTGTTTCGGAGGTGAGTGTTGTTAAAAGTGGAGCTCACTTAAAAAGGATGCTGAAAAATACCCCCAACAACTCAAAAACCTAAACAGCAAATCTATTGAAATCTAAAGTTACAGTAAACAATAAAAAAGCTGAATAACCAGTGATGTATTTCACATATATTCTAACATATGTCACTCTATTTACAGCTCTCTTTTGATATTGAATTATATTCATTTAAGATTTAATTGTTCATGTTAAGAATTTGTTTCAGTTGATTATGTTTTTATATAATTATATGACTTTGTCTCGTCTGGCCAGAACAGAACGGCACATTATTTCCACACACTATTTATATTTATTATATTGTAAAGCTGCTTTGAATCTGCATTATAAAAAGCACTATATAAATAACTTTTATGACTTGATTACAAGAAATATACCAAATAAAGATAAAAATGCATAGGAAATCTTTCATTTCTGATACTGAAGCAATGAGAAATGAATACTTGTTCCTTGCATTATATTTATTTTTTCAGCTCATGCATTGCCTTGCATCATGCTCTATTTCTTGAGCTACTATCTGTTGTTTTCTGGTATAATGTAAGACAGCTTTACACCAGTGTACAGCTGTCACATGCAAGATATCATATCACAAAAGCCCATGGTGCAGTTCATCATCTTATCAGGGTGGGTTAAGATGGTAACTGTAATGCTGTAGTTTCAGCTATCACAGATTAACCCCCTCAGTTACTCCAGAGAGTAAATGACTAATTATAGAGCATGGCGCTTGCAACACCAAGGTCATAAGTTCGATTTCCAGAGATTCTCATAGATGCAATGAAGGTAAATGTAAGTTTCTGGATAAAAGCATCTGCCAGACAACAAGTCTTTTTGGACAAAGAATCCAGAAATCTCACTTTGCTACATTAGAAATGCTGTTTTTATTTTTGCGTTCCATGAAGTGCAAAAATACACTCTGGTTTGATCTGGTTGAAACTTTTCACACCAAGGAAGATGACTATAATGATAACTATAAAATTAAATAATACTTAAGTTTACATGACTTTAAGTCCACAGCAATAAAACTATATTATATATATATAATGCATGTGAAATAAAACAAAACTACTGAAATAAAGTATGATATGAACACTGATTGGAATCACTTTCAGAACGTTTTTTTCCAGCTGAAGAACAATGCAAACTATGAAAGCCATTTAGAATCCATCTAAAAGAGTGGCACAGAAACATTATCGCAGGTCATCACAGTTATTATTCTTAGTGTGAACGAGTCTCAGTCGTAAAGGTTGTTGGGAGAGATTGGCATTAGAGCAGCTGTCAGTCAGTGGGCTGCGAGTTATAATCAGCATGTGGCCGTCTGTATCTCACAGAGGAAATACAGCTTGATCTGTTCAAACCCCATCACCTTCTCTCCTCTTATGTCACTGTATCCTCAGCACATTCGAGTAAATGTCGTGCGATCCACACATCCCATCATGCTGAACCAGTCAAAAGGGGATGCAGCGGATACAGTCTCTCTGATGTAACGCGGCAGATGTTGTTCATCTCCAGATGTCCATGACTCGCCATCACCAGAAAATCATGACGTCAGCTGAATGCTGATTACAGTCTGATCTGTGCACGCTTCACGAGCTGTCGTTCAGTCACACTCATCCCTCAGCTCATTAAAATAACCAGTAATGCACTTGCATTGGACACTTGAGGTAATTGCTCAGAGCAAAATTGTGTTAGCTGATATGTAAAGTGTGTAGTTTCGTCTTTTTTTTTGTTTTGAGTCAGATGACAGTTCTTGTGAATACATAGAGGTAAATCTGAATATATAGCTATAAGTCTAAATATATTTGTAAAGCATGTACTTTAGATTAGTGATTATCACTTATAATAATTAATGTTGTAAATGTTGTGCATTTATACAAACAGGCTATATGCATACTCTCTTAATACAAAAGAAAAAACAATAAAAACATATATTTAGATCAAAATAATACATATTCAGATTTGCATATATATATATATGACCCGCTCTGTGAAATCCAGGATAAAGTCTCAAAATCTAATTATGAGATAAGATGCATTAAAGTTTGATTCCAACCATTAACTTCAACCATAAAAAGTCAATATTATAGATATCAAGGTTACATTTTCACAGAATGGTATTCTGTATGAAGGATGATTTTATGCATAAAAAAGTAAATCACAAAAAATAATTTTAGCTGGGTTTTCACAGCCAGGGACACACACACACACACACACATATATATATATATATATATATACTGTATATATATACAGTGAGACATTCTATAAAAACTAGTTCTTGTAATGTTCCTCATTTGTAAGTTGGATTAAAGCATCCTCTAAATGAATAAATGTATGTGAAAAAACTGCACAAGAAGGATGATATCAACACATTTCTGAAGCTTTAAGCCATTAACTTTCTTGGCTCTTCACAGAATAAAGTTTTATAAATGGGATGGTGGATCTCTGATGGGGTTGAACAATGACTAAAACAATTATCAAATTGTTCCTACTCAATTTCCCGATTCAAACTGACTTCTATGTTTAAACGAGACATGACCACATTTAGTGCATACCATATGCTTGTTACCATAGTAAAATAATGTGTTTCAACAGACTTCCCTCAATCTGTTCCTCCTAGACAGCATTGAGATTAAATAGAGATATTTATCTCCAGCTTCTCAGATGTTTCTCCAGAAAAAAAGAGATCTCAACAGAGTTAAGAGGTCAGAGACCTCAATATGACCTCATTTCTCCACAAATGATCTGAGCTGCTCCATATTCACTTCATGAGCACTTTTCGGAGAAGCAGTCATTTTTCTGTATTATTTACTTGGGTCTGATCGTGCTGTGATGAGTCTCAGAGCGTCTGTCTCTCTGGATCTGTCTTACCTCGCAGTCGTACAGCAGGTGCAGCTGACCATCGATCCACTCCTCGATGTCCAGCCTCCTCTGGAGATCTTTGCGGTTGTATTTGACCGTCAGTTTGCCCAGTTTCCGTTGGGCAGGATCCTCCTCTTTGGTCTGAAACATCACTCTGGACTGGGTTCCTGGCTCCGACGCCATGCCTGCCATAACCTCACACCAGCGGGGAGAAGAACAAGAGATAGCAGCCTCTCTCTCTCTCTCTCTCTCTCTCTCTCTCTCTCTCTCTCTCTCTCTCTCTCTCTCTCTGTCTGTCTCACAGATTCAAACACAGGCTCCTTCAGTCACCGTCCTGCTGCTGTTTGCTCCTCAGTGTGTGTGTCTCTATACTACACTGTGTTTCTGACTCATGATGGTGGTGTTTCTGTCCGACAGCCTCCTTTAGTGCCTGTCTTCTGTCTGCGCTCTGCTAACACTGACTCCCTCCCTCTCTGTGTCTCTCTCTTTCTCTCTCTCTCTCTTTCCCTCCCTCTCGCTAACTCTCTCTCTCTGTCTCTCTCTCTGTCCCTCTCTATCTCTCTCTCTCTCTTACTCACTCACTCTCTGTCTGGCATCTTCATGTGTGTTTTAAGGAAGAACATAGTCCAACTTAAGACTGATAACATGCAGTAGGATTGGGGTCAGAGGTCAAACACTTGTTTTAAAGCACTTGTTACTATTAATGGAATCCATATGCGTAATTAAATATGACATATATATTTATTCATTAAAAAAATGCTTTAATAAAAAACATTTACTTATTTCAAAGTAAATATAAAATATAAAAATAAAACATTTCACTTATTTCAATTTTAATTAATAAAAAAATTAAGAATTAATCTATTTTGTTTGGTTTAAAAAAATCAAATCATTATCACAGTATGCTAGTAATACTTTTGTAAAGAAACTATGCTACTGTTTACTTGTGCGATACTCACCATTACAAATGTTATTGGTTGCCGGGGGTTTGCTATGAGGTTGGTGGGGTCTTCTGGGTGATGTGTCTGTTAGTGTGTTGTTATGGTGTTCTTGGTGGTTGCTAGGGGTTGCTAAACTGTTGCTAGGGTGTTCTGGGTGGTTCTTAGGGAGTTACTAAGACTAATATTAGCGTAGATGCCAATATTCTAATGTTGTAGCAAGTACATCGGGTGTTATGGGAAGTGTTTCCGGTTCCGGTTTACCTAATTAATGCAGCCTAAAAATCCTTTAACGGATTTGGATATTAGAAGCACATAAGTGTGTTATTTGTAAGCCAGGTTAAAGAGATGGGTCTTTAATCTAGATTTAAACTGCAAGAGGTAGGTTATTCCAGAGTTTAGGCGTCAAATAGGAAAAGGATCTGCCGCCCGGAGTTGATTTTGATATTCTAGGTATTATCAAATTGCCTGAGTTTTGAGAACGTAGCGGACGTAGAGGATTATAATGTAAAAGGAGCTCATTCAAATACTGAGGTGCTAAACCATTCAGGGCTTTATAAGTAATAAGCAATATTTTAAAATCTATGCGATGCTTGATAGGGAGCCAGTGCAGTGTTGACAGGACCGGGCTAATATGGTCATACTTCCTGGTTCTAGTAAGAACTCTTGCTGCTGCATTTTGGACTAGCTGTAGTTTGTTTACTAAGCGTGCAGAACAACCACCCAATAAAGCATTACAATAATCTAACCTTGAGGTCATAAAAGCATGGATTAACATTTCTGATATGATACCTCTTCATTCACTGTCATATAAGTACGATTTAGACCATGCTAATGCACTTCCATTAATGCCAACAAAGTGTTCTAGTCTATGCAAAAGAATGTAGTGGTCAATAGTGTCGAAATACAGCACTAAGATCCAATAAAACTAATAGAGAGATACAACCACGATCAGATGATAAGAGCAGGTCATTTGTAACTCTAAGGAGAGCAGTCTCCTTAAGAGTGGTTGGTATAACAATGTGAACAGAGTGAAAAGGTGATTGTTGGAGGGTTGCTAAGATGATTCTTGGGTGTTTTGGGTGGTTGCTAAGCTGTGGCTAGGGTGTTCTGAATGGTTGTCAAGGTATTCCTAAGTGGTTCTTACAGTTTGTTAGGGAATTGTGCATGGATGCTAGATCACTGGGCTTAAAGTTGCCACAGTGTTTTAAATGGCTAGTATTGTTTCTAGAGTTATCTAGGTGCTTAAAGTCTGGCTAAGCTGTTGCTAGGGTGTTCTGGGTGGTTACTGGGCGGGGGGGGGGGGGCTTGCTTACTGTCTCAAGTGACAAGAGTCTCTGTGATATTCACATAACTATATATTTTGGATTTTGGAGTGCAGCTCGTTTGCTTAGACACTTCAAGCCATTAACAGAGGTAATGGTGCTTTCAATACAATGGAGAGTAATGGATGTGGAAATGGAGAGTAATGGATGTGACTTTGCCCCGTTTTGATTAAATGGGGATCAGAAAAGAGCCATATATGTCAAAATAATTCTCTCTTAGCAGCTGATATCTCAGTTGACACTCAGAGCTGCAGGCCAGATCATAAAGTTTCCATTTACCTCTACAGAGCTTTTTCCCGTAAGATGGATGGTGTACAGAGAGAAACACTTGTTATCAATTGATGTGCTTACAGGTTGCTCACAATATTTCCAGGATATTACAATGATTAAATGATTAATTTTAACAGTGCTGGGTAGATTACTTACAAAATGTTCTCCATTACTGATCCCAAATTACATGACAAAAATTGTAGTTAGTAACGGTATCCATTACTTTACACATTTTAGGTAATATAATCAGTCTACTTTTCACCAAACTTGTTTATTAAACTGATTTAAAAAGGATAATCTTGTACAATACCAATTATTTTAAGTGTAATATAATCTAATTAAAAATACTACATTTGGGGAAACAGATGACGTAATCCAGATTGCATGTAATCAGTTACTATCCAGCACTGTTGATAACTGTTGAGCTAAAGCTGTCAGAAAACGGCGAAGAGAATGTAATAGTGTACTTGAATGTGTTTATTTTCTTTTGGGATCCATTTAAACGCATCAGTAAGCTCATGTAATGCTTCTTTTTATCTGGTGTCTATCAGGCTCAAGTATGACAGAAGCGCGGTCACCTGTGTCTTCCAGCGCAGATTATCTTTATGTTCACCGGTCAGAAAACTTCCAAACATGCATTCGAAATCAACCATGTATTTTATAGCTGCCATTATCGGGAGTGTGAGTGATAAGTCCTGAAACTAAATGGGCGAACCTTAATAAATGATGGATGAGGAGACGCGGCAATGCAGCAGACTGGAGTGCTTTGGACAGAAAAAAAACTTGATATGCGAGAAACATGTTTATAGTGCCCGCAGTGCATCAATCAATCTTCAAGCTGTCCAAACAGAATTCTAGGGTGTATTCCCATGTCAAAGTGTACAGTAGTCTGGACAAAAGGCGTGCATCGGCTATTACAAAGATCCGATTTCGATAAAAACAATGGCTGCCTCTTTTCCCTTTTGTTTTGTCAGAGAATATCAGTCAAGTGCAGCTCCACTGCTTCTCTTGCCGATGTGCCGTCTGTTACAAACTCTAAATTATTGAGCAACATGGCAGATCATTTTTCACAGCCAACAAATTAATTCATCCAAGCCAAGACTGAAAAATAGGGCCACCCGATGATACAGTGCATGCATTCCCTAGAAACGCTGTACTTCTTACAAAAAATAATAGATTTTCTGAAAAAATGTGGTGTTTGTCCATGCAAAGCTTGCCAACACACACTAAGGTGTTGTGAATGTTTGCCAGGGTGTAGTTATGTAATAGCATGTCTATTATGATTGGTTAATCGTCTGTTGCTGTGCATTTGCTCGGCTGTTCAGGATAGTTGCTTACTGGCCCAAATAAACGAGTCCGCTATCTCGATTTGCCTCGAGTCCCTCCTAATGTGGTCAGAAGAGTCAGAGTCAGTAAATGCATGATCAGCCTCATCAGAGTGGGTTTCAATGCTTACACAAGATCATTCACTGAGCCTGAGGCAGATCTGCTGTGTGTGAATGTGAGTGAATCTTTCTGTCTCTGTATGGCAATTTTCCTGGATGAGTCAGCGAGTGTTGGATGTGTTATCAAAGCTCAACGTTGTTGTCTTTAACCCTCCCACAAGACTCCTGATGATGATGGTGTTTAGGAGCCTTAGATGCCATCTAGTGTCTGTAACGAATAACTGTAGGTCTTTAACATCTTATATTTATACTGCAAAATGATGTTGTGCTTTTCAAACAACACTGAAACACATACAGAGAGTTTTAGTGACAGAAAGAAAATGGAAATTGAAAAAACTCACTTCCTGCATCAAAAAACCAACATTGAGGTTTTAATAAATGAAACTGTATGTTTTACTGGTTAATTGCAAAAGCAACAGACACCCACAGCAACCACAAACCAGTCAGGTGTTTTTCACAGTGCTGTTCCTGGAATGTTTGTTACATATAAATGTAATTTTTGTTCTACATTTATCTAGCTGATTGCTATTCTGTATCACACTTTTCAGATATCCATATAACAGTTGTCTGGAAAAGTAAATAATGTAATACGAAGAAAAAGAATATGCTGATTTGCATGTTGGGGGTAACGCATTACAAGTAACGTGAGTCACATAATCAGATAACTTTCTTCAAGCAACAAGTAATTCATTTGTTACTTATTTTCAAATAAATAATCGCAGCTACTTTGTTTCCCATCTATTGACTGAAAGCTCTCCTGCACTGTAATGTATTACATAAAATAACTGATGCAATTAGTTACTTTTTTTAGCGAGTTACGACATATTGTAATGCATTAACCTTTACCAACGATGTATAGAGTACATTTATATTTGTATCAATGAGTATCGGAGAATTAATTACATTTTTACATGTAAAGAACTCAACATTTGTCCGTTTTGCAGAAGCTTCTAGATGTTTAAGAATTTTTAATGAGTATTTAAAGGACACACATCAGACTTTAAACAGACTTTAGAAACCGAATGGAAAAAAAAGCCTAAAACATATTTCCCAAAAATGTGAATGTGCAGTTTGAGGAGGCGGGGCCTGGCGCGTGACGTCAGCACTTCCTGCTCGCGCAGGTATGTCGCTAATCGGTATCGGACACACCTCACCTGAAGCTCGGGATCTGACTGGCGCTGTTTTCCTCGGAATCGACGACGCATTTCCATCGAAACTGCTTTAAACGACGGTTTATGTCTGGCTAATGTCACGAGGAGGACACGAACCCTCGTAGAGTTGTTTAATAGGTAAGAAGATTAAATGTTTCAACGCAAAACAAACATCTGCTGCGTTTTCTCCGGTGGCCTTTTAATGTTTATGTCTTGAGTAAAGCAGAAATGCTCGAAAAGTTGCTTAAAGTTTTCTTTTCGTTTTAGACGACCTTTTTATTGGACCTTTATTGGTCAACACACTGTACAAATCGTGTAAAGTTTTCTAAACTGACTTTGAAGTGAGCGTTTTTTCTTATATATATATATATATATATATGATGTTATAGACTTCTAGTAGATAATACATGTATTGAAGTATAATCCTGTATATTAATAATCTAGTGTAGTATCTTCAAGTCATATATAGATCAATTCAATGTTTATTATATATTATAAATATTTAGAAGTTTGAATGTTTTGTCTTCATCATTATAAAGGGATTTTGCTGAAGGGGTTGTTATTTTGATGACATCTTTCATTATGGATTTGGTCATTCTTTCAGCTATATATTATATAAATATTAATTTGAAATGTTATTTTATTCAGATTTTCTCTGTCTATTCAGATTGGTATTCTATCCTTTATAAAGGGATTTTACTTTAAACCTTATTGACTTCTTTTTGATTGTTTATGGATTTAGTCATCCTACCAGCTATACTTAAAATATTATTGAAACATTTTTTTTAATGACCCCTTTATGTATTATTTCTGGATTTAATATGCATACTGTTTTATAAATATTATTTGGAAGTTTTATTGTTTTCGCTTACTTTTCAGATGGGTCTTAAATTATGGTTAAATGGACTTTACTTTAGATTTTGATCTTCAGATAAATGCCTTTTTAAATTCTTTATAGATTTATAAAGAAACTTTAAATAAAAAAAATTATATATAGCTAGTAGAATGACTAAATCCATATCATATTAGTATTATTTGTATGTTTTTATTTGTATCTTTGAATCATTTATAAATGGCTTTTTAGGAGGTTCTGTTCCTTGGAGAATGACTCCTTTTTGAGTCTTTGTGTGTTTATGTAATGCATTCTACCAGTTATATATAAGTTTGTTGTAATGTTTAAAGTCTCCAGATTGGTCTTGAATCATTAATACAGGGATTTTACTGGAGGTTTTGTTCGTTTGGAGAATGACTCCATCTCGGCTCTGGCTCTTCTGGACCGCGGTGGTTCTTCACATCTGTCTCCGTGCAGCTCCATCAGAGGCTCAGGATGAAGGGAAATGCATGGATAAGTTCAGTCTTGGCAAAGAGGATTTTGTGTTGGACACAGATGAATCTGTGAAGGACGGGGCCACGTTCCTGTCTTCTCCTCAAGTGTCTCGGCCTGAAGAATGTATTCTGGCCTGTTGTCTTGATCCAAACTGTAATCTGGCTTTGATGGAACATGGAGAAAATCCCAAAAGCATCCGCGCATGCTTCATCTTTAACTGTTTGTACAAACAGAAGAAAGTCTGTCACTTTGTGAAGAAGAAGGGCTTCAGCAACTACGTTCTGTTATCTGTTTTTAAAGATTACCTTGACCAACAACTTTCAGGTAAGCGGGAATTGTGTATCTGGAGATGTTAAAGATATTACTTATATATTAGTCGATACAACAGGTGTGTTTTGAAATCTATTTTTTAAGATTACGTTGTGCAACAGGTGCAAGGTATAAGAGAAATGATCTTAAATGTATTTTTTATCAGTTCAGTGATAAATGAGTATGCTCAGGTTTTTATTTACAGTGTTTTCAGATTTGTCTTAAACCTGTGGAGGAAATACTTCTGGAAAGACTCATGCATGTTCAGACCTGCTGAAATCTTCTGAAGTGTGTCATCGTTTCATATTTTAGCCGGTTGGAGTAACTAGGAGCGAAGCAATAATTTGAGAATATTGATTCATGTAGGATCCTATGAAAAGCCTTGACGGGTTTATTGTTATAGATAACTAAAATCATAAAAAACATGTAATTTTTTTTTTGTTTAGTTTTTTTGTCATTTAGTTCTATTTGATGGACTAAAAATGAAAAAAAAAATATTTATAAATATTAAAAAGACACAAAAACTAATAAAAATGGCCAAAACACACAAAAAATATTTTTTTTTTATTAAAATGGAAATGATAAAAATGATTCAGAATAAAAGTGAAAATTTCATCCGATGTCACTTTTTTAATATTTTTAATGGATCTGAGCTGATATGAACTAAAAACTCCAATTGTATTTTTATTAACAAAAATCAATAAAGTTGAATAAACATAGTAAAAAAGTAATGCGTATTGTTAGTTGATGCATTAAATAATTGGATCTTATTGTAAACTGTTCCCATTAAAGTTCTAATGGCATCTCACTGACACTAAATAAATAAGTGCAGTTTTTTGCATTGACTAACAAGACATATTAAATATTTAAAACAAATTATATAGCAAGTAGCATTTAGTTTACATGCCAACCATCTGATTGACAAACAAAAGAACGACCTCTGAAGTTCAAGATCAGTTATTTTGCTGTTTTTATGGAAGAGAAATGCTGTAAATTAAATGCACGTATCTTATAAATGTTTATTTTGTCATGTTTTTGGAGTACAGTAGCAAATAGACACGGACTAAAATTCACAAATTCAGATTTCATGGAGTCTTAGGACTTAAGATTATCCATGAGCTGAATGCAAAAACATGTAAATGTTGCGGTCGCGTTTCTGCACTCCTGATATTAACCGTGTAGAATCTTATCATTTCGTGTCAGAATCTTTTAGTCTCAACCTTTCATTTCCTCTTGCACGTTTTATTCTAGTTCTTCTAACTCTTCCCTATCTGCTGATCTTTAGTATACAAGATCCATCTTGCAATGTTTTCTCATAAACACTGGGTTGCTTACTCACTATCATTCTTGGCATCTTGTGCAGTTCCCAGCGTTATTGTTTCATATTGCATAATGTTTCATCGCAGCAGTGTTTTGATTTCTTGCAGATGTGGAGGACAAACCTCCAGTCGCAGACGCCGGGCAGGACAGAGTCGTTCAGCCCAATGAAGATGTGATTCTGAACGGCATTGAGAGCAAAGACGATAAAAAGATTGTAAAATATGAGTGGGAACAGGTGTCTGGAGACCCATCATCAGTTCTGAAAGTGGGTTCAGGTTCATTGTTAGAAAAAATAAATCCGAAAATTTTCTATAAAACCTAATGTGTAAAGGCCCGTTCACACCTAGAACGATAACTATAAAGATAACGTTATTAGTGTCCACACCAGTTGCTTTTTTTTAGATTCATGATTGGCTGTCAATGTTTTTATCGTTCATCAGAAAAAAAATCGTTCTGAAAGTGATTCCAACGATATCGGTTCTCTATGCCTTTATCGTTATAGTTGTAGTGTGGAGTCTGCTATTCTTTAATATTGAGAACGATTTTTAGAACTATATCTTTATAGTTTTCATGCTTGGTGTTATAAAGGTAATGCATCATATCTTTTCATAAATTATTGCAATAAAAGTATACAATAGTAGTAATAAATCTATTAAAAGTTAATGTGCATATGGCAGATTCCTTGCTACATGCATATACATAATAATCTTTATATGAATTATGATGTGTAACAACGAAGCATTATAATATATAACTGTGTAATAATTATTCATAAGGCATTATTAAAGCATTAAAAGACTTTAATAATGCATTACATAGGCTCCAAGACAAGTAAAGCATTACCGATATTGGTCAAGATTGTAATTATATAATTATACTTTCTAAAGGTGTAACAAAGAGTATATAAGTATAATTATGTAATAGTGGTTAAAGTTATTGTTAAATAATCATTCAACATTTCATACAGTGTATTATTATATAATGCATTATAATATTTCCTTAGTGCGTTATATGTAAAAAGGCTTCAAGGGTTACTGATATCGGTTGTTTTCATGCATTTTAATGAATTATACTTTCTAAAAGTGTAACAATCAAAATATAAATATTATAATTGTATATTATAGTTAATGCTTTAAAAATATTGTAAGGCATAATTAATGCATTACATTTTTTTTTTAGAATTGTAAAGTCTATAAGTGATACCGATTATTGTTTTTTTCATGTGTTTTAATGAGTAATACTTTATAAGTTGATGCAATGAATAGACAAGTATTAAAATATATTGTAATGAATTCAATACTAAGTAAAATACTTTTTGATGCATTATAACTGTATATACAGTAAAGGCTTCCAGTAAAGGTGCAACAATAAAAAGTATAGGTAGTATTATATTATTGTGGTTATAATTATTAATGAGCTCATACAGTGCATTATAAGGTGCATTATTAATGCAATACAAATAATCTATCATGCATTGTATGCAGAGGCTTCTAGCAAAGCATATATATATATATATATATTATTATCATTATTTATTTTATTTTTTTCAGAAAGGGCCTTTTGAGGATTCAGTGACGGTCTCCGATCTTTCTCCGGGGATGTATAAGTTCAGACTCACGGTCACAGATGAGGCTGGTCAGACAGGATCGGCCGAGGTGTCCATTTTGGTCCTAACTCCAGAACAGACACTCCGTGAGTACATGAAAACACATGTTGTGTGTGTGCTTCATTTCTTTAATCTTTTCTTTTTTTCATCTTTTATTTTTAGCCCTTCAAGCACACTTAGGGCCCTATTTTAACGATTTAAACGCAAAGTGTAAAGTGCACGGCGCAGGTGCACTCAAGGCGTGTCCAATTCCACTTTTGCTGTTTTAACGACAGAGAAACGGTTGGTCTAAACGGGTTGTCCCTATTCTCTAAATGAATAATGGGTGTTTTTTGGGCCTAACATGCAATAAACCAATCAGAGTCTCACCTTCCATTCCCTTTAAGAGCCAGTTTCGCTCGTGCTATGACGGATTTGCTATTTACATGGTGGAATTTGGCAAGCGCAAAGACAGAGCGCGTCTCTGAGATGAAACAGATATATAATATAATTAGCCTACAAAAAAATCCTATGCATTGAAATCCTTTAATTTTTAATATTTGGCATGTTCATGTGCTGCTGTGCGTACCTGTTTTTAATAAGCAGCGTGTACGCTCTTTAAATAACAAAGAAAAAACATAGCGGCAGACTTTAGACCAGGTTTGAGTTGGTCTATGGCGCAGTCTATTTTCAGCTCCTTAAAATAGCAATGCACCTGAACACACCTCTTTTTTTAGACCAGCACGCCCATTGGCAAATGAAGGGCAAATGCATTTGCTAATTAAACGACATTAAGATTAATTAAAACATTAAGGGAGCATATAAAATGTTATTTTGTTTTAAATTACTAAACATTCTTACAGAGAAATGGGCAAAGCCTAGGATAGTGGCAAATTAAAAAAAAAATTAAATGGCAACTATTTACTATTTGGGGTGAAAGTAATTAGTCTTTTAATCATTTAGTCATTTTGTTGTAAATATGCTTTACAAGACTGTTACACTGAATGACATTTTAGTGGGTCTCATCTGTAAATCAGGGGGAAAATGTATGATATTTACTTTTTGCTCCGAAAAACAAAAACAATTGAAATTAAATTAAACAGAAAACTTTTTAATGTTTTTTTGGAAAGAACCACAATTTAAAGCTGTATTACACTTATCGTTTTTATGCTTAAACCCTTTTCATTAATGTTAATGTTCATTTCTGTATGTGTCATCATGATATTAAAAGCAACAGCTTTCATGACAGTAATAGGTCATTTCTTACATGTTCTCTGATAAGTGTCATTTTATCTGATTTATCATAATGAAATTCCTGAGCTGATCTGAGATGAGTTCTGGTCTAACAGGTTTTGAAGTGACCTTAAAGATACATGGATTAACCATTTACCAGGATTTGTCAGACATAAATGCATAAATGGTTTCATTCTGTTAACCCAGAATGTGCTTTTCTGTCTTCTTCATATTTCTCATTAAAACGAGCTTCAGCTAATTTCAGCTTTGCTTGGTCGAAACGTTCAAATCAGCAGTTTAATGATTTATTTTCAATGGAAATGAGTCTGTTTTGTGACCGATTGCTGGATGTTTCCTGGTTTTAGTAGAAACAGGAAACCCCTTGAGCTGCGAGGCTATTTTCTTGAGTGTTTCACAAACTTGTGCGACAGGTTTTGCGGTGGAAGTTTCACAGAGAATGAAGTTGTTCTGGTCATTGAGCGTTTGTGAAACGACTCTGTTCTGGTCTAGCTGTCTAGAAATCTAAAATCCATATGAGATGAGACAAATTCTATTAGTTTTAATGCTGAACATATTTACATGACTTGTTGATTTGAATTAATCATGTTGCATTTGCATTATTTATAGTGTTTGGTTTTGCTTTTTCTTGTGTTCAAAGCAAAGTGTTTGTTTCATCATTCATGGCGAGAAAATATTGTGAAGAAGCTCATTAAATATTAATAAATGCATGTTTACCAGCAGCATCTGGTAACAACACATGCATTATTTACTAAATTGATGTTATATTTGTATTTGCTTGCTCTTTCACAGCATCACTGTTACTGAGTCATAAATCAAGAATTTATTTATTTAGTTTATTTATTTAATAGGGACCATGCATATTCATGTACATTGTTGTATGAAAATACACCATGTAAATATGCCAGAATTAGTAAAAAGATACTATTTTTCATCCGCAGTCCCTAGGCCGGTAACATAAAAACTAATAAAGAAAATAACCAACAATCATATAACATTCGTTCACTATGACAACAATACACATAAATAAAAATATACATCAACAATACAAACAAGACCAAAAATTCATAATAACAATGACATCATACATTCACCACTATACTACATTAACAATGAAAATGTATGACTAATAGTGACTAATGTTACAGTTAAAAGTGAGTACATGTCTGGTTGTCTAAGAGCCACTGTTTTAATTGAGTTTTAAAGGAGGTGAATGAAGGACACTCGCGTATCACAAGGGGCAAGCTATTCCAAAATTTACCACCTATTATTGATAATACATTTTGTCCAAAGGTGGTACGTCTAAATGGTATCATACAGTCCCCTTTTACAGAGGCCCAGTGAAGGCATGCAGTGGAGGTGGAGCAAGATTATTTAACACCTTATAAACTAGGCAAATGTACAGTCCCTGACAAAAGTCTTGTCGCTTATCTATTTTGTAGAAACACCTGCTATTAACCTGACTTTTAATTAATCAATTAGTGTTAGAAATAGCTCATATGAAAAGCTAAAAGCCTCCCAAATGATGTTTAATGCACTGAAATAAATTAGTTTCACTGAACAAAGATTTATCATTTAATCAAGACAGAAAGGTCAAATTTTATAGGTCGCCTATAGAGAAATTGAACAAATTTACTGCAAATACAAAAAAATGTCAGCAAATTAAGTAGTGGTGCTGTAAGATCCAAAATTTAATATCTTGTATGACGTCCATGAGCTTGAAGGACTGCATCCATGCGGTTTGGCAAGGATTCATACAATTTATTGATAAAGTCATCAGTCTTGCATGCCTCCCAGAGTTCATCAATATTCTTTGGTTTCGTCTTCCATGCTTCCTCTTTCATCCTAACCCCACATATGCTCAATGATGTTCATGTCTGGTGACTGGGCTGGCCAATCCTGAAGCATCTTGATCTTCTTCGCCTTGAAGAACTTTGATGTGGAGATGGAAGTATCCGATGGAGCACCATCCTGCTGCAGAATTTGGCCTCTTTTATGGTTGGGTATATAAGAGGTAGCTAAGATTTCTTGGTATTTTAGACTGTTGATGTTGCCTTCCACCCTGCAGATCTCTCGCACACCCCCATACTGGATGTAACCCCAGACCATGATTTTTCCGCCACCAAATTCACTGTTTTCTGGATGAATCTAGGATCCATGCGGGCTCCAGTAGATCTCCTGCAATATTTGCGGTGACTGTGGTGTAATTCAACAGAAGATTCATCTGAAAAATCCACCTTCTGCCACTTTTCCAGCGTCCATCCTTTTAGCAGGCTGTGGGCCTTGACAAATGCCACACTGTTTTTCAATTGTCTTTTGTTTAGTGCTGGCTCCTGGGCACTGATTCGACCATGGAGGCCATTCCGAGACAGAATCCGACAAACCTGCCTGACCTGGGCTTGTCAAAAACATCTCCAGTGTCTTCAAATGTTTTTTTATCCTCTGTACTTGACGCTGAGACACATTGAAGGTGGATCTGGTCTTCAGCCTCTTGATAATCAAAACTTTAGTCTCAGGGTGAATCTTAGGCATGTTTGCAGAGTTCTAGTTGCAGTTAATGTGAAGGTCTAGTGTACTGGGGTTATTTTTATACACACCTGAGACCTAATTGATCTATTATTAGTCACAGGTGAAGCTCATATGACAAGGCGACAACACTTATGTCTCTGCAAGAATTGACTCAATGGGCTTTACCAAGCTGTGAATATTAGAAAACTTTTTGACAGTTTCGTTTTGCACTGAAACATTATTACAAAAGCTGTTGGGATTAAAATGAGCCATTTCTTGTAAAAAAAATCTTGATTAGAAATATATTTCAGTGGCACTTCAGGTCAATTTGTACACAAGCGACAAGACTTTTGTCAGGGACTGTACTTGAAACGTTTGAAATTGTCAAAACTTAAAGAATTATGTCTCTCTAGAATATTGCAATGGTGAAATGACAATGCTTTTTTATCAAAATTTTTAATGGCTTTCTTGAATAAAGATTCAATACTTTAAGACTCGATATGCTAGTTAATGACCAATTTATGGAACAATACTCGATATGTGAAAAAATCATAGTATATAAGAACAACTTGGCTGCTTTGGTGTTAAGAAATATCCTGACTTGTTTAAAATTCTGCAAACTGAATTTAACTTTATTTGCCACCTTTTTTTATATGATATTTGAATGTTAAGGTGGAGTCATATATAACTCCTAAATACATAAATTCATTGACAACATCAAGCTCCTGTCCTCTAAGGAACACATTAGAATGTGACACCTTCATACATTTTTTGGTGAACACCATACAGACTGTTTTTTTGGTGTTTAAGTAGAGACACGACCTAGTGAGCCAGTCATCAATGTGAGCCATTGCTGATGTAAGTGTGGATGCTATCTCTAAGTAGTTCTTATCGTGTGTAAAGATTACAGCATCATCTGCATACATCTGAACATCAACATTTTTACATGCCTCTGGCAGCTCATTAATATAAAGTGTGAACAAGATCGGACCAAGTATAGAGCCTTGGGGGACCCCTACTGGACATTCACTAAATGGAGACTTTGAGTTATTAATACAAACACATTGCTTTCTACAGGACAAGTATGATTTTATCCAGTTGAGAGCTTGCTCAGAGAAATTAAAATATGCCAATTTAGATAAAAGAACTTCGTGATTACAGTATCAAAAGCTCGCTTTAGGTCTAGGAAGACAGCACCAACATAAGAACTCCTATCCAGGTAGCCTTAAACCTTTTCCAAAAACAAACAATTAGCTGTTTCTGTTGAGTGATGGGCCCTGAATCCAAATTGCATAGGGTGGAGTGGATTATTGCTTTTATTGAGATGTTGAATCAGTAATTTAGCCACCCATTTTTCAAGGATTTTAGAAACAACAGGTAGAATACTGATTGGCCGATAATTATCCATATCTGATCTTTCCCCTGATTTAAAAATGGGTGTGACCAGGGCCATCTTCCATGCTGATGGCACGATAGATTGACTTAAAGACTGATTAATCAGATGAGTAATAGGCTGTATAAGGACCTCTTTATGCCTTTTTAAAAAATTCGTATCAAGGCCATAGATATCCATGGCCTTTGAATTTTTTAAGCTATTGATAGTGTTTAATACCTCTAATTCAGTTATGTGTTGTAAGTAAAAAATCGGCTGTGCACAACTAATAGATATAATATTTACATATTGTTTTGGCTGAGGGAAGAAAACAATATTTTTTTAGCTTCCTGGCAAAAAGAATGATATTATGATCTGACAGCCCTGTCATTAAATTGAAGGTCTTAGTAATGCGTGTAAATTAAACCAGTGTAATGTTCAAGAAATGAAGCTTTGAGCCATCATTAAAATAAATGCATTGATATGACATTCGATACTGGCATTAATTGCATTGATGCTCTAATGTTACTATCATGTGTTTTGCACAGTGGTTTCATTTGTGGTTTTAAGATGTCATAACGTCACCGCAAAGGCTCGCAAAACTTCATTGCATTTTTTCTCATGCAATTTGTCGAGGCATGTTATAAGAAGCAGCACAAACATGTGCTAAAGCATTACTTCAGAAGACTTTAAATACAGTATTGCATGCAAATTAAATCATACTTTTGGTGTTTTTAGTCTGTGTGGAAGAATAAATACTGTTTTATGTAAAAAGCCTGTTTTTGTTCCCATCAGATCACTGTCTGGTGCCGAAGAAGGAGGGTCCATGTCGAGGCTCTTTTCCTCGTTGGCACTACAACGCCGCCACAGAAAAATGTGAGCAGTTCAAGTTTGGAGGCTGCAAACCAAACCGCAACAACTACCTGGTGCTCAACGAATGCATGAACGCTTGCGACAAAGTTTCAGGTATTAAGCTTTTTATAGCCAGTTAGTGACACTCACAGTGCCAAAAAACTAGTAGAAAGTCAGTGAGTATCTTACTAATATAACTACAACATGGTTATTATTGTGCAAATTGTTCATAAAAGTGAAACATATGTAATGCAAAATAACTTTTATCTTATCTTTTATATATGTTTATAAAATACTAATGACTTTGGCAAGTAAATATTGTAAAACAAAATAAGTGTGTCTCATTAAAATGTAACTATTCCAACCTAATGTATTCGTTTAGCAGACGCTTTGGATAATTATATCATGCATTTGTTTAATTCTTCAACATTTGGGTTTAACAGTCATGAAACGTCTTGACAAATAAACCAGATGATGGTTAAACTGAATTGTGTTAGATACTTAAGGCTGTTTCTTCTTATGAAGCTGCATTAAAAGCATGCATTGCCTGTTAAATTTAACATGCTTTCAGAGCAAACGGCTCGTTCAGAAATCCCTGAATTATTCGTGAAGTCTGATTTAATTACACTAGCACATTTGTAAAAGTGACTTTACGCATAGATTTAATGTGCTGCTGTTTAACATGAACAGTTTTATTTTGCAGCTTCGGCTAAGCCACCGTCTGGAAGATTAGGTCCGGTCCCCGATAATAGTAAGCCCGTGATTCCTGATGATTTCATTTGATTTGGTGTCTAGAATATTCATGTAGGCATTGACAAGTGAAATCCTCTTTCAAACACACAGGTGAGATTTGTGACGTGGTTTGTGGTCCAGATCATTTCTCGTGTTCAAATAATTGCTGCATTCAGAAAGGGTTGGAGTGTGACGGAGAAGCGCAGTGCAACGACGGTTCGGATGAGACTGAGTGCTCCAAACGTAAAAACACATGACACATACACATTATCTTTTAATAATTTTTCTGGCATCAGTTACTCGCACATATTTGACTTCATGTCTGCTGAAATGCTTTTTGTTTTTGAATTGAAGACTTCAAAAAAAGTGCATCAAGTCATATGCAAAGCTTTTATGCTGTATTGTCATTTTTTTTTTTTTCCTCAAAAGTCCTTTATGCTTTCATATGTGTCCCTGGAGCACAAAACCAGTCTGGAGTCACTGGGGTGTATTTGTAGAAATAGACAACAATACATAGTATGGGTCAAAATGATAGATTTTTCTTTTATCCCAATCATTAAGGATAATCAGGATCATTAAATCATTAGGATATTAAGTAAAGATCATGTTCCATGAAGATAGTTAGTGAATTTCCTACCATAAATGTAAAAAAAACTTAATTTTTGATTAGTAATATGCATTGCTAAAAACTTAATTTGAACAACTTTAAAGATGATTTAGATTCACATACTGTAGATGCACCCTCAGATTCCTGATTTTCAAATCGTTGTATCTCGGCCAAATATTGCCATATTTAATAAACCATATATCAGTGGAAAGCTTATTTATTCAGCTTTCAGATGATGTATATACATCTCAATTTCGAAAACAATTGACCCCTTATGATTGGTTTTGTGCTCCAGGGTCACATTTAGTAAAGAACATACAGGATTGAGCCTTAGGGAGTAAATGATGACATCATTTGTTTATTTTTTTAACTGTCCCTTTAAATGTTTTTTAGGTTTCAGGTCATTTGTTAGTTTTATGTGTTACTGATTCACTTACGTTTTCATGTGTTTCTGTTCAGTGGTCGAAGAGCTTGACCATTTGATTAATATTCCTATGGACAAAACCAAAGGTGATTTATATTTCATATTTTACCTTGAAACTTCTTGAGTATTTGTTGATTATTAGTCTATTTTGAAAAGGTCATCGCTATATTTAGTTTTTGTTGTTGTTAATGTTATATGCAAACCAAATATATATATATATATTGTTTAAATATTTTTATTTTGTTGAAAAATTCCTCACCTCAACAATAAATTATATTTAATTGTTTGTTATTAAATATGCAAACATTTAAAATTTATTTGTAATTATTTTTGATTATAAAAATCATCATTTGCATTTTATTTTATATGCAAATTCTAAATATATTTTTAAGAATTTATTGATTATAATTTTACCTTTAAAAACCCATCACTGAATTATTTTATATTTATTCCTATGATATATGCAAACCTAAAATACATATTTTTAAATTATCTTGAAAAACTAATTACCATATTTAATTTTGTTAAATGCCATTTATATAGCTTTAAAAATGTATTATTTTTATCTTGAAAAACCTATTACTGTATTTTATTTAGATTTCATTTTCTGTCATTATACATGCAAACCTAAACCTTTTTAAACATGTATTGATTATAATTTTATCTTGAAAATCTTGTTCAAAGCATTGTGTTTTAAAAGTTGCATTAGTTGCAAAAGTTGCATAAAAGTTACAAAAGTTGCATTTGCTTATTTACAGTGTAAATTCAAATCTAAAATACAATTAGGAAATGTTACAAATATTTTATTCATCATACGTTCTCATATTAATTTCTTTATGTGTGTCCCTGCAGCACAAAAGCAGTCTTGAGTCTCTGGGGTATTTTAGTAGCAATAACCAAAAAATATTTTTTTATATTTAGATTTTTTTTGCACCCTCAGATTCCAGATAGTCAAATATTGTCCTAATGGAAAGATTATTCATTCAGCCTTTCAGATGATGCATAAAATTGACATTCGAGACTGGTTTTGTGCTCCAGGATCACATATAATACTGTCTAAGTGCCTCCTTAATATTAAGTTAATTATTAAAATGATCATGAATTAACCAGGGATGTCTTGACTCTTCCAGCTCATTGCGTGGAGCCTCCAGTAACGGGAAAATGTCGCGCAAGTTTCACTAAATGGTATTACAATCCATATGAACGGCGCTGTCACCGCTTTAACTACGGTGGCTGTGATGGGAATGGAAACCGCTTCGAAACGGAGGCGTGGTGCATGCGTTCGTGCAAAGGAGTGTCTGGTGATTTTTACTATATTATTATTATTATTATTAGCAGTATTTTATTATGTGAATTGTTCATCCATGTATGTCATTGTGAAGAAAATGTGTGTCTATCATCTAAAGATACGGAGTACGCAGACTTGGTGACACTGATATTAATTAATTAAACTTCAAAAGGTTGTGATTTCCACTGTCAATGTCGAAATGCAGTGTGGATGTTTATATGAATGCATCTCTGAAGAGAACCGACTGTGTTCAGAAAAGCTTGGCGTTTTTATAAAAGCAGCATTTATGAGAGCAAGAAAACCGCTCCAACAGCGCCATCTACTGGCTGTCAACTAATGTGCGTTTTCAATCAGCCCATCTGCTGTTTTTGTGTGAAAATCCACCCATATTTTTACATGTGAACCAATTGACGGTCAAGACTCTAATATACAATATTTTAACGTAATATAATAGTTAATACTTTACTTCTGTTAAGAAATGGTTTAAAGGCTTTATCATCTTTTTACAGTTTCATGTTTCCGTAGCCCTTCTCTACTCATACAGTATTAATTTTATTTGTGCAGATCCTCTTAAAAAGCCCTAATTAAAGCCTTTTTGATTTTTCTGATGAAATAGCTGTTTGCAACTATTTTAAAGTCATATTTGAGATAATGGTGTTTCACGGTTTTAGAGTCACGGTTTCGGTTTGGTTCGGTATGTGCTATGTTTATGGAGAAACTATACTTTAAACAAAAAAAATCTATCTAACTACGAGCAACAGCACAAATAGACACAATAGAGTAAAGATACAAATAAAATTAACAGTGATTTTCATTTTTTTTTTTTTTTTTTTTTAGGGAGGTCTAGCATTAGTTTTTAAAGGTTGTTATTTATTAAAGTTACAAAAGCTTTTCAATCAAGACCACTGAGTGATTTCTCTGTTGTTGCTGTTCGATTAATATAAAGACTGTCACTTTAAGAGAATGCACTGATTCAGTGGCCTGCGTTCAGCCGGCTATATCTGCTGTAGGATACTTACCAAGACCGGCATTTTGACATTTTTGTCTGAATTTTTATTCATTTAAACACAATACTTCAGAGAGAGCTTATATTTGGATGAGCACATGCACAAATCTTCTCACTGCGTGCGTGAGCTTGCAAAACATAATAAAACATAAGATTGTCATGTTTGTTTGTTTGTTTGTTTGTTTTTTCAGAGTCTGACGCGTTTCCCAGACGATCTCAGTTTGAGAAGCAAGAAAGCAGCAGTGAAACAAGTAACGCAGCTTATATTAAATATCATTCCTTGCATGCTTTCCTTTAAAAGATGAATGTTGAGTGTGTGGGAAATGAATCATACGTTAAACCGAAGAGTCGAGAGTGACCTGTTGCTCAGTGTCTGTTTCAGGGTTATCTTCGTATTATTGAGATACTAATAACTATTACTATAGTTTAAATTTGAATCGTTTTATTTTTTTAAGTTAAGATCCATTCACTCCAGCAGCCACCATAACAAAGAGTTTACAATTTCTTTAGTTATTATCATTTCTACTACTTTTTTTTTTTAATATAACCTTGAACGAAATAATAATTAATGAGAAATCCAAGACATTTTATGACAACAGCGTAAATTAATCAAATGAAAATGGAAAATGTTGCCTCAACAAATAGCTGAAATAAAATGCTTAATTTTGTTTTATTTTATATATTATATAATGCTATATTATTATTAAATATTATATACAATATTACTGAAATTATGTAACACACAACAGTCTTTTGTTATTAAATTATTCATTTTTGAACGAGTCAATGATTCAGTGAGCCATTTATAAAAATGGTTACTTGCTTCATTTATTGAATGAATCAGCCATTTGAATGAATTGGAAAAATAAATAAATATATAAATAAATAAATATATGTAATATATATATATATATATATATATATATATATATATATATATATATATATATATATATATATATAATTATTTTATTTTAATTTTATTTTTTTCGGACACGTAACTTTTTTTACAAGGACAAGCTCATGCAAAAGCTTAATATCGAGCCCTGTTATATATTTATATAATACATTTACAGATTACAGTTCATTTAATAATCCAAAATGCTTTATAGTTTTATTTAATTATAATAACCCCACTCTGGCTTGTATAATAATCTTTTATTTAAATGTCAAATTTCTGATGCACTAGTGTCTTTAAACTAAAAGGCAAAAAATGCACCTTGCATTTGTTTTTGTTTTCCATTGGAAAAGATCTGTGCATTGTCTTTGCGTTGCTGTATAGTCTGCTGTTGTACCTTTCTTTGACTCTGCTGATGTATTCAGATGCATTGACGTAACGTGACTGTCGTGTCTCTGTTCAGCTGCCATCGTGATCGCCATCATCCTGGGCTTCGCCATCGCCGTCCTGCTGGTGGTTATCGCATGCTGCCTGCTGAAGGGGAAGAAGAAAAACAAACATCAGCATGTGGCTGTCAACGGCGGTCACGTTCACACCTACGATTATTCAGAGAAACTCGTCTACAACAGCACGACCAAACCCATCTGAGCATCACCTCGGTTTAACAGGACATCTATCTTACTGCTGCGGCATGCTGTGAAAATAAATATGTATATGCAATAATTATTTGATTTATTAGACCCGCTGGTATCTGCAGAAAGGTCATTAGATTTGCTTGATTTAAGTTTGAAACAACTTTTTTTAATGTGTTTAGTTTCTTGGATTTGGCTCAGGGTTGAATATTTGTTGCAATAGCATATAATAAAATTAAATCAAGATTCTTGAGCCATGTACTTTTATTTTGTAATACAGCCGTGCGAAGACTGGATTGTTGTTTGTTTTTATTTGAAATGCTGCCTCTCGTGAGTTAATTTTATCAAAAGTCATGCAAACATTGCATTACGATCTAGATATTAGTTTTATATTTTAGTTTGAGATGTGAGATATTGATTCATGGCTCTTTGTGTTTTTATTTTTCAATAGTTGCATAAGGAGTTTTATTTACATTTTTTTCTCTTTTTTTTATGACTATATATATATATATATATATATATATATATATATATATATATATATATATATATATATATATATATAATCATAAAAAAGAGAAAAAAATATATATATATATATATATTTTTTTTTTTTTTTTTGTAAACTGTTGTTTTGGATTCCAAAACTACATTAATGGTGAAAGATCATTTGTATATATACTTTTTTTTTTTAAATGTAACACAAACTTGCCTTATATTTAATCATGGACAGTCAATAAAGCTAATAAATACAGACTGTGTGTGTTTTTATTTTATTTTAGAAACGGGAGATTGTGCTATTATTTGACCCGCAGATGGCGACATTTAATCAAAATTTAAATCTACAAGCCCACATAATTTCTGCTCTTTAGTTAGAAGACTATTTAAAAGTAAATGTATTATTGAGTTACGTTAGGTTCGTAACAACAACAAAAAACGGGGAAACGTGTTTTTGCTAGTTAAGGTGCAAACAACGTTTTCTTTTTTAGATTTTCTCAGTTTGAAAAAGTCTCCATCACCATTCACACACAGTCTAAGAACGGCATTTTTTATTGTAAGTTACATTTTCAGGACATTAAATATATTACCTTATTTACAGACAGAATTTAGCCACAGCAATATAAAAAAATTTTTTTACGGTTTTTTCACCTCTATCCATATTAAGTGATCACAGTCGACTGTGATTGGTCTATCCTGATCAGCGCTGAGAAAACTAACGCATACCACGCCACTCGGCGCTTTTGGTTGATCAGCCGTTAATTTGACGTTAACTAAATAAAAGTAACTTAGAATTTAAAAACGTTGAGAAAACTTCCAATGAAATTTGAAAAGTGTTAAAGTCCTCCTCGTGCTTTGTTTTGTTATGTAAATCCCGTGGCAAAACATAGAAACAAATAGAGACATCATTAGCATAGCTGCTGATCCAACAAAGTAAAATTAGTTAAAAAAAAAAAAAAAAGCTAAACCCAAGCTAAAGAATAAAAATGCAGATGCAACTACACTCACAATTTAAGAGATACATTATTCGAATGCTTGGCGAAAGAGATGCGTTTTTAATCTAGATTTAAACAGAGAGAGTGTGTCTGAAAACATTTAAAGTTTGTAGACTTGAAGTGCATGCAATTAATGACAAATGATTCTATTTTAGTTTTAATACGGTTAGAAAATAATTTTTGAATACATGTTTTTTAAGAAATATGCACACATTTACAAATACAAATATCTAAAAATGTATTAAAGAGTGTGCATGTGTCACAATGTGCATACTGTCCACCCAAACTGCACTAAATAGTATTTTTTTTTAATCACTAATTTAGGATTTAGGATTTAGGATGGATAGTCTGCGCCATAGACATATAAATACCTAAATAATAAAGTATTTGTCTATGGTCTGCGCACCGGAACACAGGCTGTGATTGGTCCATCCTGACAGCGCTGAGAAAAGTAACACGTATTACGTCACGCACGGCGTTTAGCGCGCTTGCTTCGTCATCAAATAATTTGCAGCCGAACAAAAACACTGAAATTGTTTATATATTGACTTAAAACTGGGAGGTGAACATTACAAAATTTAAACGTTTTTGTTTCGATGTTTACAACAAGTTTGTGTCGCTAAGCCCCGCCCATCTGGAGTCTCTAGCTCGAGCGTCTGCGGTTTAATGCAGCGGTGTTTGAGTTCAGACTGAAGTCAGTCATTCAGTGCTGCTGCACGAGAAATGATCAAACTGAGTCTCTCAGACCTGCAGCCGGTGAAAATAACACACTCTTAAATGCCTGTGAACTGCAAACGCCCTAAATAAAGAGGAATTCACTTGGTAAGTGTTTAAATTTTCATTTAAAGACTCAAAACTATTGTTTGTGTTGGTACTATAAACGATTAAAGTAACGTATCTGGAAAACTAGATCAAAATATTTACACAGATGAAGCTGTTAGATGTGTTTTCTTAGTTTTTAAAGACACTCTATGTGCATTTGAGGAAGTTTGCATGTGTTTTTGCTGTCCTCGTGTCTTGTTTTGATGAAAACCGACGCTTTAGGTTTTTATTAGCTAAAATGTTTGATGCACGCTTGCAAACCATGTCACAATGACCTTTAGTGAATGATGTCAAGATACAGATAGGCTAATCAGAAAACATCTTTCAAAACGTTTCAGTGAAAATTCTGAAAACTACAGTAAATTGTCTACTTGTTTCTTTGCTTTGCTGATTTAATCATTCCTTTTCTTTCGTATAAATAAAGGCTGTTCGCTTTAGTATAAAAATGACTATTTTTTGATGAAAAGTTCACAAGTATTTTCAGATCCATTTTTAGTTTTGGTTTCTTGTTTCTTTAAAGCAGATGGTTTTCTAAAGCAGAGCCCTTTAAAAACCCACCCTGTAACCTTTAAAGTTGCTGTTAAACTTGCATTTAAACCACATGCATGCAGATGTGTGGATGTTCTGCATTCATCAGTAGTTTATTTTTTCACCAGTTTCATTCATCTGAAGGTCTTGCATGAAAACTGATATACTGAAAGTGTCTCTGATGAAGTACTCTGTGAAGAGAGTATTTGTCTATGGCTCCTGCACTTTGTTCTGGTTTGGACTTATAGCGCTTTGATTAACAAATGATGAGGTGTTGATTTAGTGAAACAATTGTACATCTTATCTGTTTGTATGACCCCGAAATGATGCTTGTGTCTTTCCAGTGAAAGCATTTTGTTTGTGTATTTGTGGTTATGGATGACATGACACTTTGCAGAATTTTTCCACAATTGTGGAAAACTTGGAAATATACGGGATTGTGTTTTCCAGGCCTGGAAAAGTCATGGAAACTAATGAAATCCTAAAAGTCATAGAAGCTAGAGTGAAAGTTAGTTTGGTAGTTGAGCTCCGCTGTTAAATCTCTTATGTTTTAAGGCTTGTTTCGGACGTGGAATAAAAAAATTATAAGGTAATTGCAACCTTTTTACGGTTATTACTTTTTTCTTCCAGTTCCGAGAAATAAAGTGAATTTGTCAGTGTTGAGGAAGAAAAATTATGCAAGGCATGAACTCACTCACAGTTGCAAAAGTATAACTTGGAATTGCGAGTTGTAAATTCAGAATTCCAATAAAATGTTGTCATACCTGGAAGTAAACTCAGAATTCTGAGGGGAAAAAAAATCATAATTATGAAAGAAAATATGCAAGACATTAACTCGCTTACAGTTGCAATTTTACAACTTAGAATTCTGAGAGAACAAAAAAGTCAGAATTGTGAGACGTAAACTCAGAATTCCGAAGGGAAATAGCTCAGAATTGTGAGATGTAAACTCAGAGTTCCGAAGGGAAATAGCTCAGAATTGCGAGATGAAAACTCAGAATTCCGAAGAGAAATAGCTCAGAATTGCGAGATGTAAACTCAGAATTCCGAAGAGAAATAGCTCAGAATTGCGAGATGTAAACTCAGAATTCAGAGGGGGAAAAAGTCAGAATTGTGAGAAAATAAATAAAGAATTGAGAGATATAAACTCAGAATTCAGAGAGAAAGAAAAAGTTAGAATTGTGAGATGTAAACTTGCAATTGCAAGGGGGGGGGGGGGGATGAATTGTGAGGTTAAAAAAATGTGGTGGCTTTTTATGCTGCGGTGGAAACATGCTTCCACAGACTTATGGACTATATATTGAGTAAAAAATTAGCTTACACTATATTTAAGTCCAATTTATTGGTGATTAAAAATCTTTTTGTCACTGATCATTAAAAACTCATCAGTGAGCCACTAATTATTTACTCACCTGAGAGTTTATTAGTTGTTTATTAGTCATTTACTTTCATTCTCCATTCATTCAGTTTCCAAGCACTGCAGACTCTCACAGTTCACGCTCTGGTCTTCACGGGTGTAATCAGACACGCTAGATGTTTTTAGACAGGGTCAGTGTTTTACTTTGACCTTGTCAGGGTTAAAAGTCCTCAAGGGAACAGTGTTTCTGGGGTTATTTGTCCAAGTAGAAGTTTAACAGCTGAACACTGAATCCTGGACTGAGAGATTTATGGATCTCCAAGAAGCAGCTCTTTGTCTGTCCTTTGTGACGGAGCTCCAGGCCTGAATCTGAGGGGTTTGAAAGGGTTCAAGTTTAAGACCTTCTAGGAAAATCAGTTTTAAGGTACTACATGCCATTTAGAAAAGGATCTGTGCTAATAATATGGGATCAGATGTTAATAAACTTTACTAACGTGTACAGTGTGCATACTTTATAATCATGGTTGAACGATATATTGCAAAGGCCAATATAACAGTCAATATTTAGCATTTTTTAATAATTGCTGTCAGCAAAACACATTTTTCTGCTTGGTCATTGTATAAAATATATATATATAATTTTTTTTTTCTTCAAATTATTTATTTCTAATTTTGAACATTTTATGTAAAATAAATGTTACCGATATATTGCCAAGGCAAATATATAGCCCATTATTTTTTTTATTATTTTTTTTTTTATCACATTGGCCTTTTTTTTTAATATTGATTCATTTTTCTAATAATTTTTCTAATTTAGTAAATTTTATATAAAATAAACTTTAAGTGACCAATACATTGCCTAGTCCAATATATCGGCCGATATTTTGCATTTTATCTCAATTATCACATTAGCTGATTTGTTTTTTTTAACATATTGATTCATTTTCAAATTTAGTCCTAATTTAGAAGTTAAATTTTTTTTTGCAGCATATATATATTTAAATAGAATATATATATATATTCAAATAGAATAGTAGTAAATAATATCGGTCATCAGCCACTCTTTTCTCCAAGATATCGATATCAGCCTTCAAAAAACACGATCAAGAATATGTTGATAACAATTATACTAAATAATTTCCATATTTGCATTTAATGCTATTTTCATAATATTTCATTGTACTTGAAACATACCATAGTACATATTAACATATTACCATTGTACCATATCTGAGAAAACAGTGCTAACATGTTACTTTTTTGGTTAGTGTTTTTATTTTCAATTATGTTCTTTGCTTAATATAGACTTAAGTTTATAAAGCCAGTGGAAAATTACTTTATTTTTAAACTCTTCACATTCTGTACTAGTTAGGAATTTTTCAAAAAGTGGAACATTTATGTAACGTTTTAGACATTTATGAAAATGGAGTGTTCCCAAGATAAATAAGCATAAATATTGTGCAATTTTAGGAGTCCGGCGCCTCTAGCTGACATGAGCAGCTTAATATCTATTTTTATGTCTATATTACAAGCGTATTGTGTTTGTTTGAGCGGCATGTGAAGAGGGAAGCTGCATGAAATGTGTTTCTGCTTTTCTTCAGGAAACGATCATTGACCAATTAGGCAGCTGGCGCAGGTCCATGTGCACCATGTGTGTGTGTGTAATGTTTATTGAAAGAGCTCACTGGGTGTTTTTATGGGAAGATGTCTTATCCCACCATCTCTAAACAGCTTGTAAAGAAAAGGAATTTAACAGGAGTTTGCAGAAGATGGGTGGATTAGTGCATTCTGAAAGTCAGACGATGCATACGGAGATGGAGAATGAAGATGGAGATTGATGTTGCATGAAATATTTTTTAAATAGTATGTTGTAAGAGTTTCAGACAGTAATACATTGTGTCTTTGCGAAGTGTATGTTAATTAGAACTAAATACAGTTATTTGCATTGAACCAGTTTGACATCTTGTGCTTTTAAGTTAGTGTACAAGATTAGGATCAGTTTGTTTCTTCATCAGATTTGGAGAAATGTTGCATTCCTTTACTTGCTCCGCAATGGATGGTCTGCATTGAATGGGTGCCGTCAGAATGAGAGTCCAAACAGCTGATAAAAAACATCACAGTAATCCACAAGTAATCAATTAACATTCATCAGTAAATCGTGAAAAGTCAAAAGAATCAAAACCATCATCTAGACGATTTTTATTTCAAACTGTTGCTTGCAACATGATGTCCATTTTTCACTGGAGGAAGCGTTATGATGAATTATCAACTCATATTTTAGTTAAAAATGTATAAAGATGGATTTGTTTCAGCTTTTGTCTTCTCAAGATGTCAATTGATGGACTGGAGTGCTGTGGATTATTGTGATGTTTTTATCAGCTGTTTGGACTCCAAATCTGATGAAGAAACAAACTCCTCTACAAGATAAAATCTGATCTTATGCGTGTTTTATAAATGCTTAGACTACTGTCTGTCTGTCAGTGTCTTGAAGCGTGAGACTGAGGTCAGCCAAGATAAACTGCTGAAATAATAAAGACTTTGTCTCTGCGCCTGCCTGTCAATGTTGTATTTTAATGTTTTTGTACACCTCCCGTCATTCCCTCAGGCTTGTGTTAATACAGTCATCCCAAGGGTTTAGTCCCGCAGACGGTGTCGGGTCGTGGGGTCAGCGGCGGAAGAGAAGGGAGTATTTTTAGGGAGCGCTGGGAGAGTTTGGCTTTCGGAAGTGTTTTAATTGAGGAAGTAATTGTCGCCTTGTTTTAACTGTGTGTGAGAAAGCTGAGGGAATTCGATAGGGAGGCTTTCCTATGCAGCTGACAGCCATTTATTTATGACTGAAGAATAAATACACAGGGGTAATGAAAGAGTCTTCTGAGTCTGGAGACTGTCATTAGATTGTGTCCCATGCCTTTATGAGAATGAATGTTTCTAAAGGAGATAGTCTTAATAGTCTCCATTCCCTCCTTGAGGGAACGAGGGTTACAAACATAACAAAGATGTTTAGTGTTACGTCAGTGACTGATGAATTGGGGATCCTTATAAAAACACCAAACACACCCCCTCCATTGCCTTGCGAAAGCCAACAATTCCCCCCATGCCAGTTGGCTAGAAGATAGGGCAGGGCTTAGACATAGGTGTCCACCACTGCTGTTCCAAACACTGGGATATTGGATAACACTGGGAAAGTGTACCAAAGTAGGGGAATGCTACGGAAGCCACATCTTGCTTAAAGTAGGTACTATGTGGACAGTACACATGGACTGGCCGTAGGGCAGTGCTACAAATGGAAAGTCCCTGTGGTAAGAGACTGGCTCAACGAGAGGGAAGCCGTACCATGGAAGAATACACATGTGGGATCACCCAAGAGGGAATCACTACAAGTCACCTAGCCCAGCACAAGGGCTGACCTTGGGCATACCCACGAGTGCTGGACCTGGGGTCTGGCGCTCCACCACACCTGACTACCTAGGGTTCAACAGTGTTCACAGTGAGATTAAAAACTGGACTGCAAAGCAATTAAGCGCACGTATCCAGTCAGTAGCAGGGAAGGGCGTGGCAAGAATAACTGTCCATCTGAAGCAAGTACAAGGGAGGACACAGGCTCTACACGGAGATTATAGAATCTTGCAAACTTGTTAGATGCCACCCAGCCAGTAGCTCTACAGATGTCTGCTATTGAGGCGCCACACGCCAATGCCCAAGAAGGTATCATGCCTCCGGTAGAGCGTTCTCTCACGCCGAGGGGGCATGCTAAACATCGTGCCTGGTATGCTAAGACAATAGCCTTCACTATCGAGTGGGCAAGTCCTTATTTGGAGACCGCCTTTCCCTTCTGCTTCCCTGCATCACACCTGAGACAGAACTACTCTCATGTAGCGGCTTCAATGCCTTGGCCTCGTAGACTTGCAGGAGGGCCATGGCTTGCAGGGTGGAGGCGGCCTGTCCGGCAACTCTGTAATCCTTGGACATTAGAGCAGACAAGATCTTACAAGCCCTAGATGGGAGGTGTGGATTACTCAGCCAGGTGACAGCACTTTGCGGGCAAAGCTGCGTCGCAATAGTGCGCTCGACTGGAGGGATCTCCACATACCCCTTAGCCTGCTCACAATTGAGGCTCTAGCTCGATTTCGGGCAGAGATCAAGTGACCTCTTCATGCACTTCCGGGAAGAATAGAACCGGGGTGGATGCCGAAGATAGGTTTAAGGCACCCCCAGGAAACAATCATCCAGCCTGGAGCATTTGGGAGATGGAGGGGACTTCTATTGCAACCCAAACCTCTCTGCAGCCCGAGAAAGCATAGCAGTCAGCTCTAGATCTGACTCTGGCAATGCCACCCTCCCTGACGGAGGCAACGCAGCCTGGTCTTCTTGCCCAGAGCCCAGTTCATCCCTAATGCGGATTTCCGCCAGCGCTCCGAACAAGCACTAAGCCCATACCATACACCGAAGTTGTCCACCGCAGCTTTGAGAGAGAGGAACTAGTTCAGAACATATAGAGACCGAATCCCCTTGTATAACAAAGAGGATTGTCGACCGCAGCATCGCGATGGTCATGTCCCCGCAGTGAGGACATAATTCAACTACGAGCGCTTCCTCAGGGTTCATGATGCACAGCTCGCGCACCAACATTCATTGGCTTGTTTTGTTAACACTCAAAGGTGATTGGGCTCTCTGGCGTGATCCCCAATTCGTCAGACACTGAAGTAACATCGAACGTGACTGACTGAAAGGGAACATACAGTTAAACTATAGAAGTATAAAAGGAATGTGGAGCAGCTCAGATCGTTTGGGGAATGTTTGAGTATATATTGAGATTTTTGACTGTTGATTGCATATGTTGGAATAATTTGGGAAATTAAGATCTCTACTTAACCTCAGATGTCTGAGATTACTGGGGTCTTGAAATATTATAGAGGTCTCGTTTGTGGTTTTTCGTTGCATATTTCGTCTGCTAAATGCAAACCCAGTTATGTTCTTGAGCATGCCAAGAAACTCTTGTTGAACACTTCATTTTCAACCATGAGTGGCTGGTTTTCTCATGATGTCACATGTAATAAATGCAGCTTCATATCAGTCTTCTAACTGAGAGGCTGGAGGATCTTTCGCAATACTTGCTTTTTTAGCCATTGTTGCAAAATGCTCTTTGGGTGTTGCTTTATTTTGTAACGTTGCTTCCTACAATAACAATTTAGATGGATTCTTAATAAAGAAAATTAATTTTCAGTATTTAGAAATATATTTGAACCAGTGCAGACTAAGATTAGGATTGGTAGATATAGAAATTTGCACCCATGTTGCAAAAAAGATCCGCTGTGTTTGGAAAAAGTTAAACTCTATTGGAGACCTACGTGTTTCTACAAGTAGGGTCAGTTAGATATTTTTATTTATTTATGTTTTTTAAAGAAATTGAGTACTTTCTTTCAGCAAGGACACATTAAACTATGGAAGCTTCTTTTTGCCAGGGAATAAAAAAATAAAAAACATAACTGGGACTTTTTATCTCACAATTTCTGTCACAATTTTGAGGTCATATAGGCTATAATGAAATGTCAGAATTGCAAGAAAAAAAGTTGCAATTAGGGGACACTTTATATCTCGCAATTCTGAGTTTATTTGAAAAATTTTGGAATTCTAAATGTTTGTTTGTTCTAAAACTTTGTATATCATGCAATTCCGAAAATTCTGAAAAAAGTTAGAATACCAAATAAAAAGTGGCAATTACCTTTTAATTTTTTTTATTTATATATTTTGCAATTCTGAGTTTATATATTTTTTTAATTCTGAGTTTATGTGTTTTTAATTTCAAAAAATCTGAAAAAAAAGTTAGAATTGATAATCTTTTTTTCTTGTATCCAATGGTAGAAATGGGCTTCCATTTTAAACTGATCAAAGGGTACAGTAAATATGTTTATAATGTTACAAAAGATTTCTGTTTTTAGATAAATGCTGTTCTTTTGATCTTTCTATTCATCAAAGCATTGTGGGAAAAAGAAGTCTCACAGCCTCCACAAAAAAATGAAGCGGCACAACTGTTTTAAACGCTGCTAATGTGTTTCTTGAGCAGTAAATCAGTATGAAAACAGATGAAACTGTCTCTAATGTTAAAGTCCATGTGAGATGGATCCATCTGTCTCCAATTAGAGGACAAATCCCAGACCTGGATGTGAGGGTCAGATTTCGGTGAGCGCGTTTTATCAGCTGTGGGAACTAAAGCTCTCCAGATGGACTTTGACTCGTGTTCTGAACCAAATGGACATTTACATGCCAGCACAATTTGTCTGTTTACAATGCAAAGGACTCATTTGAATAGAATCGAGCAGATTGCAGTCATTCCCATGTAGGAGTTGGTCATATGTGACACTTACAGTCTCTAATGCTGCATCCCTGTGAGATACACTGATCCTGATGTACGTCTGTTATCCGCTATGTGATAATGGTCCAGACGGTCTCGGGTGTGATCTTGGCTTCGTCTCAGCAGCACAGCTGCCAGTTCAGAGGCAGAAGCAGCGATTACACTGAGAAAAAATCTGGATTTTAATCCTGGAGGACTCTTGTGACTCTGATCTCTGATCCTGATGCTCTTATTAAAGACAAAGACTCATGGAATCCGCTCACAAATGCTCTCCACACCATTACAATCAAATTAGTTCAAGATTATTGGAGACGTTTGAGCTCTCAAGCCTGTTTTTGACTCTTAAAACAAGGATGTTGAGTAGAGAAAAAAAATAGTGAAACTCTGTACAGGGCTTTGTTTGACTGCCTTTTAGAAGGTTAATTAAATTGTTAAAGTTGTATGCATTATTTTGATCACCATTGTTTTTGATTAATAAATTTGTATTTAATCATAAAACAGAATTTAGAAAATTAAAACAAATTTAACAGAAAACGTTTTACAGAATTTCTGAAATAAAAGTAAGATTTCATAGGGCTTTTTTTATCCAATTGATTAGACCTCCTTTAGTGATTTATTTAAATAAAAAAAACCAACAACTTGTCAGTAAAAGGGTTTTGAAAATTTTGGTAGTGTGCAGGTATTTATTTATTTGTTGTTGTTGTTGTTTTGGTCTTTTTATCCTACGCTCCTATTATCTGCAGGTGTACGATGATTGATTGTTAATTGAATATAAACAAAAAAAAAATGAAAATAGAATCCAGAAAATGTGAAATGCGTTTCATGGGTCAATATAATTTTTTTAATTTGTAACAAACTTATTAATTGTAAAAAAAAAAATTATCAAATTTATGTAATGTGCTTTTGTGATTTATTAAAAATGTATTAAACAATCCAGAAAAATAAGAAAACAACTGAATTTCTGAAACAAGAAAATGCATTTCATAGGGCAAAATTCTTTGTTACAATTTTAATAAATTAAATTGTTACATTTTTATTTATATTTATACTTAATACACATTATTTTGTGATTTATTAAAATGTAAATAATTAAAACTGAATCCAGAAAAAAAAAACACATTTTATGTTTAAAAACTAATCATAATAACTTGTATTAAATTAAATGTAATAAATTATAAAATAAAGTTTTATTTAAATACATTACACATTCTTATGTGATTTATTAACACTTAAATAATTAAAACGGAATCAAGAAATTATAAAAAAAAAAAAAAAAGTATAATATATTTAATAATATTTTATTGTTAAAATTGCCATTCATTTTTTAACTGTTAGTTTTTTATTTATCCAATTGATTAGATATCCCTTTGTGTGCTTTTATTTATTTTATCATTATTATTATATTTTAGCTAAACAATTAAATGGAATCCAGAAAAAATAAAACCGGGAAACACAGAATTAGGGGAAAAAAATAAAATCGAATTGGTGGGAAAAATAAACCTGCTTTCGCAGGGCCCTGTTTGTGTATCTTCTGAAGTTTCCTCGTGTACACAAGCTGTTGGATCCAGGGCCGTGGGTTTTGGCTGAAGGCAAACAAACAGTAGAGTTGAGGTTTCGGTGCTAAAGTCCTCGGGGTCTCCTGTGCGTCCCGAACCAAACACTGATTCACTCTGTCGGATGGAATGGCTGGAATTTGCGTTTGCTGGTCTGATAAGACGCAGTGTGGGGGCAGCTGAATGCATGTTTATCACACTGCTCTGACACAGGCACAGCAGAATACAACCTTTACACAATATTTGTCCAAGGCACCGAGCCAATTTAGAGATCTTAGATCTGTTTGTCAAACAATGCTGATTATGTGCAATGGTTTACTCAGTGCATCTTCAAGTGCTCATGCCATCTCTGTTTTTGTGCATGTAGATGCATATGCATATTAATGAGCAGTCAAAAGTTTGCTCACTTTTTCTTTGCTATTAAAATTTTTGTTTTAAATGATTACAAACCCTTTTGAGCAGTCGTGCGGACCGGTTAACTTCTCCAGAAAGTCTGTGAGTACAGTTTGTGCGAGTGAAGTCAGGTGTGTTTGTATTTGTTCAGGTGTTGAGTTTGATCTGTGTGTGTTACAGAGTGTGTGAGGGACATGAGAGAAGAGTCCGTCTGCGCTCACAACAGCAGCCTGATGGGAGAAGGTGAGAGCATCTGTCATTACTCCTGACCGCAATCGAGTGTGACTCCACTGTAACGGAGACATACGGGCTCACAAGTTTGGGCTCAGTACGATATACATGTATGGGTTAAGAAATTAATACATTTATGCATCAAGGATGCATTAGATTGATCTAAAGTGACAGTAAAGACATGTATAATGTTACAAGTGTTTCTATTTCACGTAAATGCTGTTCTTTTGATCTCTATATTCATCAGTGATTCCTAAAAAATAAAAATGCATCACAGTTTCTATTAAAATATTGTGCAGCATGACTGTTTTCAACACTTATTATAATCAGAAATGTTTCTTGAGCAGTAAATCATCATATTTTCATGATTTCTGAAGATCATGTGACACTGAAGACTGGAGAAATGATGCTGAAAATACAGCGGAGCATCACAGAAATTAATTACACTTTAATAGTTGTTTACATAGATGACAGTGATTTTAAATTGTAAAAATATTTAACAATTTTTATTATTATTACTACTATTATTATTTATAAAATAAATGCAGCCTTGGTGACCACAAAATTTTATTTTTATTTTTTTTTTAAACATAACAAAATCGTGCCAGCCTCAAACTTTTTAATAATAATGTCGACATGGACATATTCGTCTCTGAATTTTAATTTAATTTTTTTTTATGCTTCGTTTGGATGTAGTTCATATGTTCATATAATATAGTTCATGGATCACAAAATTAGTTATGCTGAATAAAATACATATAATAGATTAAAGCTATTACTTGAGTGTTTTGTTTTTACGCGGTTGCTAACGTGTTCTGAATGGTTGCTATGCAACAGTGTATCATAGCTGCAGTTCTATTAAAGTCTCAGACCGACTGACTCTTTGATGTTTTCTTGGCTGGTGGCTGTGTTTCTACAGTGTGTGCTGTACAGTCAGTGTTTATTTGCTCTGGATGTGTGTTTCCGCTCCGCTAGG
>NC_081786.1:1306949-1309449 GCF_963082965.1 Carassius carassius | reverse complement strand
GTGCGTGTGTCTGTGCGTGTGTGTCTGTGCGTGTGTGTGTCTGTGCGTGTGTGTGTGTGTGTGTGTCTGTGTGTGTGTGTGTCTGTGCGTGTGTGTGTCTGTGTGTGTGTCTGTGCGTGTGTCTGTGTGTGCGTGTGTCTGTGCGTGCGTGCGTGTGTCTGTGCGTCTGTGTGTCTGTGCGTCTGTGTGTGTGCGTCTGTGCGTGTGTGTCTGTGCGTGTGTGTGTCTGTGTGTGTGTGCGTGTGTCTGTGCGTGTGTGTGTCTGTGCGTGTGTGTGTGTGCGTGTGTCTGTGCGTGTGTGTCTGTGCGTGTGTGTCTGTGCGTCTGTGTGTCTGTGCGTCTGTGTGTCTGTGCGTCTGTGTGTCTGTGCGTGTGTGTGTCTGTGCGTGTGTGTGTATGTGTGCGTGTGTGTGTATGTGTGTCTGTGCGCGTGTGTGTCTGTGCATGTGTGTTTGTGCGAGTGTGTGTGTCTGTGCGTGTGTGTGTGATTGTGACGTTGTGTGATTATAGGAGTGTTCAATGCTGACACACATTAATCAGATCTGCTTCTGCTTCCTTGAGGTGAAATATCAGGAGACTTTAAAATGAAAACAGCTGTGCTTTTGATCACCTCAGGTGAGGAATATTTCTAGAGCTGATTGTGGCTTTTGACATGCGTTTATGTCTGCGAACATTAATATCACTCTCATAACAGCTTCTCATTTTTAATATTTTTTTGGGGGGGGTTGGAAATATGTGTTGTGTATCATTTGCATCAGTGAAACTGTGTTCATGATCAGATCTGTGTTAGACGTCTCTGCTTTGACTATACAGACGCTGGTTATGGCAGAAGTTCTGATGTTGTTCTGTGTGAAATTTGCATCAGCTGCTTTTACAGTTTGACTGATGTGAGTCTGACTGTAACTTGTGTTTTATGGTTTACATGTGCAGCGCCGGTCCTTTATGATTTATTGGGTGATTTATAATGTGGAGTTGTATAAATGTAATTTAAAGTTGACTTATTTCAAAGAAGACTGTTTTGCTCACCAAGGCTGTATTTATTTATATAAATTACTGTAAATACAGTAAAAAAAATTACAAAATTAGACTCTAAAACTGCTTTTTTTCTATGTGAATATCTGTTAAACTATAATTTATTTCTGTGATGTGCAGCTGTATTTTCAGCATCATTCCTCCAGTCTAAAGTTACTGTGACTTTCGATCAGTTTAATGCATCCTTGCTGAATATTTGTTTTAAATGGTAGTATATACTGAAAAAAATTGGTCAGAAATTGGTTGAAATTTCATAAATGATTATGAAGATACCACATTGAAATATAAAAGCTAAAATAGTATTTTTTTAAATGCACTCCAAAAACCTTTATAATATTTACTACTATGAAAAGTCATTTTTATAGTGTAGATATGGCTTGACTATAAAATTTGAAAAGTTATTTGTAAGATATTTAAACATATGCATAAGTTACACATGCATGCATAAAGTGCAAACGTTACGCATAAAATAAATGTAAAATTTTATTTGATTTAAGATACCTAGATTTGATCACATCTTGTTAGAAACTGAATAATTTATTAAATTAATTAGTGAAATGGTGCAAATGTTGTTTAAAAACCAAGATTTGACAATTTGTTAAACCTCGAATAATTTATGCAATTGATAACATTTTGTAATGAAATGGAATTCTGTCAACCATTTACTAAATTAAGTTCTAAAAAGATATAATCATATCTTGGTGTCTTAAAATGCTTTTACGTGTAAAAGTTCAGTGTAAATTTATCTTTCGTGTAAAACTTATTGAAGTTTTGCGTAAAGCATATTGACATTTTGTGTAAAACGTATTGAAGTTTTGTGTTGTTTCATTGCATAAGTTAAATATAAATACAAAAATTGCATAGGTTGCATAAGCTAAGAATAAATGCATAAAGTACATGTGTTATACATAAAATAGAAATCTGATGTTCGTCACATGCTTTATTTAGTGATTGCAGCTCTGTTTTGAGCTCTTACTGTTTCTACCTCAATTAGACGCTCAAGTGAAGAGGAAGCATGTTTTTAGCGTCTCTCACAGTTGTTTCTAAGGATTAAGGAATTCAAGCTATATAAATCAAAACTCTGCCCTCAAGAATCCCCGGAATTCCAGAAATTCCTCCTAAGACGTTTCTGGAGGCAAATCCAGACAGAGACTAGGTTCATCTGAGCACGCAGTTTGTTTGCTGATGTTAGCATCATTATCTGGAACTGTTTGGAGCTTGTTAATGTGAATACTACACTCACCTTGAGGAGAGTTAATCATTGTTTGTGTTCACAATCCTGAACTCTCACAGTCAGACAGGAAGGTATGTGGGTTAATGCTATTTTTGGGCTGGTTTGGTGTGCATAGAGTTGTTTACTGATAAGGGATTGAGCTGAAGTGATCAGTGTTTTGAGTTCCCTCCATACAAGGTGTTGATGTTTTAAAGGGAAGTGTCAACAGAGTTAAATAATCACTTTGATTTTCAG
>NC_081786.1:1285000-1300000 GCF_963082965.1 Carassius carassius | reverse complement strand
TGTGTGTCTGTGCGTGTGTTTGTCTGTGCGTGTGTGTGTCTGTGCCTGTGCGTGTGTGTGTCTGTGCGTGTGTCTGTGCGTGTGTGTCTGTGCGTGTGTGTGTCTGTGCGTGTGTGTGTGTGTGTGTGTCTGTGTGTGTGTGTGTCTGTGCGTGTGTGTGTCTGTGTGTGTGTCTGTGCGTGTGTCTGTGTGTGCGTGTGTCTGTGCGTGCGTGCGTGTGTCTGTGCGTCTGTGTGTCTGTGCGTCTGTGTGTGTGCGTCTGTGCGTGTGTGTCTGTGCGTGTGTGTGTCTGTGTGTGTGTGCGTGTGTCTGTGCGTGTGTGTGTCTGTGCGTGTGTGTGTGTGCGTGTGTCTGTGCGTGTGTGTCTGTGCGTGTGTGTCTGTGCGTCTGTGTGTCTGTGCGTCTGTGTGTCTGTGCGTCTGTGTGTCTGTGCGTGTGTGTGTCTGTGCGTGTGTGTGTATGTGTGCGTGTGTGTGTATGTGTGTCTGTGCGCGTGTGTGTCTGTGCATGTGTGTTTGTGCGAGTGTGTGTGTCTGTGCGTGTGTGTGTGATTGTGACGTTGTGTGATTATAGGAGTGTTCAATGCTGACACACATTAATCAGATCTGCTTCTGCTTCCTTGAGGTGAAATATCAGGAGACTTTAAAATGAAAACAGCTGTGCTTTTGATCACCTCAGGTGAGGAATATTTCTAGAGCTGATTGTGGCTTTTGACATGCGTTTATGTCTGCGAACATTAATATCACTCTCATAACAGCTTCTCATTTTTAATATTTTTTTGGGGGGGGTTGGAAATATGTGTTGTGTATCATTTGCATCAGTGAAACTGTGTTCATGATCAGATCTGTGTTAGACGTCTCTGCTTTGACTATACAGACGCTGGTTATGGCAGAAGTTCTGATGTTGTTCTGTGTGAAATTTGCATCAGCTGCTTTTACAGTTTGACTGATGTGAGTCTGACTGTAACTTGTGTTTTATGGTTTACATGTGCAGCGCCGGTCCTTTATGATTTATTGGGTGATTTATAATGTGGAGTTGTATAAATGTAATTTAAAGTTGACTTATTTCAAAGAAGACTGTTTTGCTCACCAAGGCTGTATTTATTTATATAAATTACTGTAAATACAGTAAAAAAAATTACAAAATTAGACTCTAAAACTGCTTTTTTTCTATGTGAATATCTGTTAAACTATAATTTATTTCTGTGATGTGCAGCTGTATTTTCAGCATCATTCCTCCAGTCTAAAGTTACTGTGACTTTCGATCAGTTTAATGCATCCTTGCTGAATATTTGTTTTAAATGGTAGTATATACTGAAAAAAATTGGTCAGAAATTGGTTGAAATTTCATAAATGATTATGAAGATACCACATTGAAATATAAAAGCTAAAATAGTATTTTTTTAAATGCACTCCAAAAACCTTTATAATATTTACTACTATGAAAAGTCATTTTTATAGTGTAGATATGGCTTGACTATAAAATTTGAAAAGTTATTTGTAAGATATTTAAACATATGCATAAGTTACACATGCATGCATAAAGTGCAAACGTTACGCATAAAATAAATGTAAAATTTTATTTGATTTAAGATACCTAGATTTGATCACATCTTGTTAGAAACTGAATAATTTATTAAATTAATTAGTGAAATGGTGCAAATGTTGTTTAAAAACCAAGATTTGACAATTTGTTAAACCTCGAATAATTTATGCAATTGATAACATTTTGTAATGAAATGGAATTCTGTCAACCATTTACTAAATTAAGTTCTAAAAAGATATAATCATATCTTGGTGTCTTAAAATGCTTTTACGTGTAAAAGTTCAGTGTAAATTTATCTTTCGTGTAAAACTTATTGAAGTTTTGCGTAAAGCATATTGACATTTTGTGTAAAACGTATTGAAGTTTTGTGTTGTTTCATTGCATAAGTTAAATATAAATACAAAAATTGCATAGGTTGCATAAGCTAAGAATAAATGCATAAAGTACATGTGTTATACATAAAATAGAAATCTGATGTTCGTCACATGCTTTATTTAGTGATTGCAGCTCTGTTTTGAGCTCTTACTGTTTCTACCTCAATTAGACGCTCAAGTGAAGAGGAAGCATGTTTTTAGCGTCTCTCACAGTTGTTTCTAAGGATTAAGGAATTCAAGCTATATAAATCAAAACTCTGCCCTCAAGAATCCCCGGAATTCCAGAAATTCCTCCTAAGACGTTTCTGGAGGCAAATCCAGACAGAGACTAGGTTCATCTGAGCACGCAGTTTGTTTGCTGATGTTAGCATCATTATCTGGAACTGTTTGGAGCTTGTTAATGTGAATACTACACTCACCTTGAGGAGAGTTAATCATTGTTTGTGTTCACAATCCTGAACTCTCACAGTCAGACAGGAAGGTATGTGGGTTAATGCTATTTTTGGGCTGGTTTGGTGTGCATAGAGTTGTTTACTGATAAGGGATTGAGCTGAAGTGATCAGTGTTTTGAGTTCCCTCCATACAAGGTGTTGATGTTTTAAAGGGAAGTGTCAACAGAGTTAAATAATCACTTTGATTTTCAGTTTAACTAATGATGTCCAATCAGTCCTCAAATCACTCAAACCAGTGGCTGTGAAGGAATGTTACAGGTGTGTGTGTGTGTGTGTTTAATCATTAGCTCTGTACTAATGAACTGTTGATCATTTCATTAGTTCTTAGTTATAATATTAAGCACCATAGGTCGGATATAAAATAACATCTTAAAAAAAAAAAACACCTAAGTTTGTGAAACAATTTGACTTTTTTTTTTTTTTTTTTTTTTAAATTTACATTTAAATGTAGTGTTTTATTTAAGACACTTAGGCCTATATTTCTAATAATTTCTGAAAGTGTTGCAACAATAAAACAATTTATGAATTTTTTTTAATTTAAATTTTACACTCATACATGTTTATAAAGTGTCCAGATTAAATTACATTTAAATGTATTAAATTTTAATTACATTTTAATTCATGTATTTAGCAGACGCTTTTATCCAAAGCGACTTACAGTGCATTCAGGCTAACATTTTTTACCTAATAATAATTACCAAATTTTTTACCTAGATTTGACCTTATTTTATTTATTTTGACTATTTTTCCTACAAATGAAATTTAGAATGACTTGCCAGCTGCACGGCAAAAAAAATGCTTATCTTAGTATTTTTGTCTTGTTTCTAGTTAAAATATTTTTAAAAAAATTAAATCAAGATGCATCTACTATACGAGCAAATATATATTTAGTTTTGTTTCTTAAATTTTTTTAATTTATTGCATTTTGTAGTGGGGTAAAAAAAAAAACTCTTTAAACAAAATTCCCTTCATTTATTATTATTTTTTTCTTTTTGCTTATATGCACGGTAAAAAATGATTGTGATTTAAAAGTAAAAGACTGTAAAAATGCTACGGTAAAAACCTGTTAACTGGTTAACAGTAAGTTTCCATACTATATTCAGTAAATAAACGTAATTATATTTAATGTAATTGTACAGTAAAATATTGTTTTTTTTTAACTGAAAAAGAAATATTAATTGTATAATTTACAGTGACTAACCGTAAATTGTCACTCCCAGAATTCCTTGCAAGACACTTCATATTTTATATATTTTTGAAAAATAAAAAATGTTTATTCTTAGTTTTTTTTCGTTATCAGTTGTGTACATTAGGGTTGTTAAACTATTGTTTATTGCATTATTTCAGTATCATGTATGTCACCATTATGGGGGTTAGTGTTTGTCTGAATGATTCTGTGATTTTATTTTTTATTTTATTTTTATTTTTTTTTTTTTACAAATGCGTGTAAAATTTCAACACAGATTTCAGAAGTTGTTTCAACAGTGTTGTAAATTATTCAATTTCTAACATGAAATAGTCAAATCTTAATGGAAGTTGTATGTGAAATGTCATTTGAGAACACTGTAGTATGCTTTTCTTTAAGAAAAGCATCTTTGTGATTTTAAAGAACCAGATGCAAAAACCTATAAAACCAAAAACGGTTCAATAATTTTTTTCTCTATTATTTGTCATTGAGTGTGAGCAACTCATTCTGCTGCACCTTGCTTTTAATTACCATTTATGAGGAAGTGCCTTAATGACAGGTCAACCATAAAATTCATATTGTGGCCTCCAGGATATACAGCTGATGAAAAGCCCCATTGTTTTATTTCCCAAAATATCTTTTCCATGTAATGTAATGCTTTACAATGTTTCTCTTTGTCGTAACTAGTCCTGATGAAGTCATTTAACGCCACATGAACACCTGCAAAGCTTAATTCGCTTAGAAAACTGCATACGTTTCCAGTTTTGACTCCTTTTGAGTGTTTGTTTTAGCAGGTTTGATAAGTCAAGAACCTCATATGATTCATTCAAACTCAAGAAGTCGAGGTCTATTTGATTCGTTTTGATTGATTCCTTTGAAGAACTGGTTTGTAGGAGTCATTTGTTTGTGAGTCAGACTGCTCTGGCTTTGCTATATATTAGTTTTTTTTTGTCATAACTAGTCCTGACAAAGTTGTTTATAATGAAATCATAGCTCGTTTTGGCCTAGGAAAAGTCACATTGTTGCAGTTTTTGAAACAAATGACTCTTTTGATTATTAATGATCCCAAGTAGATTCATAAGTTTTGAGTCTATGCATCTTAGAAATGCGCATGAATATACAATTTCAATTAAAAAGGAAAAAGTCATAGATTCCTTAATCGTTTTTGATAATTTCATAAACTTCCGATTTATGACAAGAAATAGTAAAAACTACTGTAGATGCCTTAAATTCTTGTGTAAAATCCAAGACAATGCTAATGAATTTCATACATTTGTCAATTTTTATTAAGAAATTGTCAAATCTATGTGTCGTAATGCCTATGAATGTGAATTTTCAATACAAAATTTCATAAATCAATTATTTCAACAGTTTCATGAATTGTTCCATTTATAATTAGAAATTGTCCTAAGTGCCGTAACTTCTTATGAAGGTAAAATTTCAATACTGTTTTCATAACTTCATTCTTGCAACAATTTTAGCAAGATATGGTCAAATGTAGCGGTCTCAGTTCTTATGCTTGTAACATTTCTATATGAATTTCATAAAAAAAAAATTATTTAAAATTAATTGTCCTATTTAAAATTTCAATGCATGTTTTAAAAAGTCTTATTTTTGTTTTATAATTAATTGTTTCTTAGCTTTGTAGTTTAAAAACTATAGAGGTCTCATATTCCTCGATGTTTGCCTGTGCATAGTACAGTCTTTAGCCATAACTATATCGTCTCACAGACTTTAATTCTAAACATTTCCTATATGTTGTGAGTGTAGCATCTCTATCAGAGCATGAGATTATGATCACACTCTTACCAAAAACAGGAAGGAAATGAGAACTTACTCTTACGAAACCAGATTTCAACACAAGCTGCTGCATGGATCGTATGAATAGTTTTAATTTTTGATAGGGACAATGTCATGAGTCTTGGATTGATAAGATTTGAGTGTGTAACTCATGTGGAGGCTTGTGGCTGGATGTCATCATTAAACACTGGCAGGTTCATGTAGTGAGATCACTTTATCATGCATCTGCAAGCCCAGGATGAGTTTCTCAAAACCGTCTTGGCTTGTGATGATTGTTTCAGGAAATGTCTGGGAGTTTTCCAGGCTGTTATGCCTAATATTGACACTTTATGTCATTGTGCAAACACTAACTGCTGGTTTAGTTCAATGCTGATGCTTTAACAATTCTCTTTTTTGGTTCAGATTCTATTAGAGATTATTTTAGAAGGTTTAATATGTTAAGAAACTCTTTAAGCGATTCATTGAATGAGTCAACTGACTGATTCAAACGGTTCACTTAAGAAGTCCAGATTCATGAGCAAACGACTCTTATGAACAAATCCTTTAGTGAATCAATCAAAAAGATTCAACACTGTAAAAAAAACCTGTTCTTCTTTTTCTGTATTTTTTTTTCTCCAGTACAAAATATCTAAACATGCTTAAATTAAGATCCATTTACTTGCAATACAAACTGAAAAGGTTTTTTTTTTTTTTTTTTAAATATAAACATGAAATGATCTTATGCTTTAAACAAAAAATATACGCCAATGGATTTAAAATAAAGTTACTTAATTCAAAAGGATTTTTTTGACCCTATTAGCAGATATTTTTCTTGTTTTGAGCTTAATTTCTTTTTTTAAATTTGTACAATTTTTAACAATTTCTCATCAAAATAATTTATATCTTGATTCAAAAGCTAAATATTTAGTAATATGTATGCAAAATGACAGAAGATATTAAATCTTGTTTGATGAGAAATCCTTAAGAATGGGGTAAATTTACTGTTAGAGACAGAAAAATAAGCTATCTTCCAAAAAAAAAGTTTTTTTGTTATTTTTGCTTTACTGGCAGATGTATTTTGTTTTATTTTTGTATTTTTTTTAAAGCAAGAAAAAATTTTTTAATTTTTCTTTCAGACTCTCATTTTGCAAGTGTATCTTGTTTTAATAATTCTATATTTGTACTGGAAAACATGGTAAAAATTTAGCATCACTTTTGGCAGTGTTTTTAAATTATTCATTAAAGAACCGGTTCAAAAGAGTAATTTGTTCATAAATCAGCGTGTATCAAGTGATGACTGCGCTCTCCATAATGTCTGTTTATTTACTTTTTACATGTTTTTCTAGCATAATAACTAATTCGTCACATAACTCTAGTATAATAACTTGAGTATGACGTCAACTTGTGACCCTAAAATAAATAGATTGTCCTTTATTTCCTGCCTCTCCGGATTTTCGTTTCCAGCAAACATCCATCTTTCCAGAGGATCTTATGTCAGTATGAAGAGCAGGAATCAGGTCATGTCAAAAAGCATTTCAGAAAATGAACTTAAAGTAAACCACAACAGCGTACAGGGTTTCCTGGAATTAATGTAGCTCCAAAAAAAAAAAACGACAAAAAAGAAGACGTGTTCAGACAAAGTAGTCTCACTGTCTTTTCAGTATTTATCTTAATGGCTTTTGCATCTCAAAATCTAACATTAATATTGCAGGTTTTAAAAGTTTGGTCAACAGTCACCATCACTGTTTGGTTATAATTAAAAACAAAAAGAATAAAAAAGAACAAAAAAAAAAGATTGAATAATAATAATTGCTAAATCTTTTAAGGTTTACTAAATTGTTAGTTTTGTAAATTGCTTTTACCACCGTGCAAATAAAAATACAGAGAAACCAGCAGAAAATAAAAAAATGCGATGATAAACGCCTTTTATTTTAGATGCACTTCTTTTAATTTAAGCGTCACGTTTTTAGAACGAGCACAATAGTGAAACACATTTGAAAAACAAAAAACAATGGAAAAGTAGCGCAATCAAATAAAAACCTTTGAAGAACTTTGCATTTACATTTAAAGTTAATAATAGCCTACTTCTGTCAAACCTTCAGTGATTTTGAATTTGAGTTACCGAGCATTTTCCTTGTATTATTTCTGAACACATATGTATAAGACAGGTTTGTACAATATGTATAGTGTTTTGCAAAGATATTTTTGATTTGTTTAACATTTATATCATGTTGACAACTTCATGTGTGCTGCATTCGTAATAGAATTTTCTTTAACTAAAGGGTTAATAAAGAAACGTTACTTGAATCAGTTTGAAGTTACATTTTCAAGTTGACTAGTTAAAAATTTCAAAAAGATCAAGAATCTTGCCAAATCGTCCAGCACTAATACATTTTAAATTAATTGAAAAAAAAAACTTAAGTAACCTGTTAACCCGCACCTGGACATGGGTGCACTGAACTCTCTTGGTTTGCACATTATTATTATTATTATTATTACGTTATTATAACATTATGATAGTTCACCCTAAGATGAAAAATGTGTCTCTGGAGCACAAAGCCAGTCTGAAGTCTCTGGGGTATATTTGTAGCAATAGCCAAAAAAAACATTGTATCGGTCAAAATTCTAGATTTTTGTTTTATGCCAAAAATCATTATCTTCTTCCATGAAGATATTTTGTAAATGTCCTACCGTAAACACATCAAAACGTAATTTCTGATTAGTAATATGCATTGCTAAGAATTAATTTGAAATACTTTAAATGTGATTTTCTCAATATTTAGATTGTTCTTGCACATTTTTCGAATAGTTGTATCTCAGACAAATATTGTCCTCCGAACATCAATTGAGAGATGATTTATTCAGCTTTCTGAAGATGTATGGATCTCAATTTCAACAAATTGACCATTATGACTGGTTTCGTGGTCCAAGGTCAGAAATAATGCTGTCAAATCGTGTTGTGTTTGTCTTCAGCAGAATGTCATCGTCTGTCTACTGGTTCGTCTGTGGGGAGTCCGGATCCACGGGCAGCAGACGGCTGTTCTCTGTCCAGCTCTGAGCCTTCAGAGGACGGCCGGCCGGTCAGCGCTGTGTCCACCGTCTCATCCGAGTCATCCGTGGAGGGCAGCAGCGGCTCCCTGACAGCAGGAGCTGATATCGGCCTGGAGCTCAGTCCTCAGGAGGCTCCTTCAGATCCTCCAGAGCTGCTCGGCTTGGACTGGCCAGTTGAAGAACCGTCGGTCACTACACCAGACTCTCCGTCACCGTTCGCATCCGTCACAATGGCCCCGAACCCTCAGCTCACACACGTGGATCGTGTCGTGATGGAGATTATCGAGACGGAGCGGATGTACGTCAGGGATCTGTGCAGCATCGTAGAGGTGAGAAACATTAGATGTAAACTGCTTCTCATAGTGTTGAACGCTTTCAGTAAATGATTGAAATTAAAACCGTTTTTGAGATACCGGGGTGAAATTCAAATTCTCTGTTCTAAACTTTGGGCTCGTTGGTATTTTTTTTATGTTTTGAAAAGACGTCTCACCGAGGCTGCATTTATTTGTTTAAAAATACAGTAAAATGTGAAATATTATTGCCATTTAAAACCGCTGTTTTCTGTGTGAATCTGTGTTAAAGTGTAATTTATTTCTGTGATGCTCCGCTGTATTTTCAGCATCATTCCTCCAGTATTCAGTGTCACATGATCTTCAGAAATCATGAAAATATACTGCTCGAGAAACATTTCTGATTATCAAGTTTGAAAAAACTGTGCTGCACAAAATTAATTTTATTTGAAACATAAATGTTTTGTAAAATAAATAAAAAAAGTAAATTTAACGCATCCTTGCTGAGAAAAAGTAGGTTATTTTATCTTTTTTTTTTTTTTTTTTTTTTTTTTTTTTTTTAGACAGATTTCCCAATTAATTATTAAATATATTTATTTATTTATTTATTTATTTTAAATGTGTGTGTGTGTGTGTGTGTGTGTGTGTGAGACTGACCCTGGACCAAGAAACCAATACTAAGGTTTTTTTTTTTTACATTTTTCAGATTTATGCTTCATTTGAAAGCTGAATAAATCATCTCTCCATTGATGTGTGGTTTGTTCGGAGGACAATATTTGTCTGAGATACAACTATTTAAAAATCTGGAATCTGAGGGAGCAAAAATAAATAAATAATTGGAGAAAATCATCTTTAAAGTCGTTCAAATGAAGTTCTTTTTTTTAGCATAAAAGAAAAATCTATAATTTGACCCATGCAGTGTATTTTTGGATATTGCTACAAATATACCTGTGCTACTTATGCTCCAGGGTCATATATGTGTAAGTATAAATATTTTCATATTTAAAAATCAAAAGAAATGCAGCGGAGCTTGTTGCAATGCATTCTGGTATTTCTTTATCCATAACAGATACATGTGATGCTGCCTTAGAGTTTGTTAGCTCTCAAACCTCCCTCATCTTTAAGGCCACTTCCTGTAATGTTACCAGCCTCAAACAGACATTCGGTTTTCCTCACACGTCTGGCAGAACACCCAGAATGCCATGCTTTAAAACAACAACAACAATAAACTGCATGACTAATAAGAGATGCCAAGGTTTTAAGCTTCACTGCACTAACTGTTGTTTTTCTAGTCGTTTCCCACTCAGGGTGGAGTGCTGCGTTAGCAGGAAGTCTTGCTGCTGAATACGGGAATTCCTCGGGTTTGTAGGTTTTCACAGGTGTCACTCCTCAAGCACCTTCATATGCTTTATGCACGACTTTCCATCCTCGAAAATTGCATTGCTGACCATCTGCAACACACATAATGCAGTCTTGATAAATAAAGCTAAAGTTAGAACTTATTAGATACTTTCTTCTAACTCTAAGGCCAGCATAGCATGCATCTTTTGGGAAATCCCATAATGCATTGTCATCTCAGTGGAAAGAATGCAATGCAGGTGGCATAATTGAATTTTCTGGTCCAAATTTGAAGTCAGAAATCAGATGTGCTGTGTTACTCTTGAAGTACGTATTTCTTTCGACAACCAGCTGTTTTTTTTACGGATCTTCACTGATGCTTTTTAAGAATTTCTTACTTTTGCTTGCTTGGAATAAAACTGACCATTATCCAAGTCAAAACTTTTGACACACTTTTTTATCTGCAACAACGTGATATTTACATTAATACTTTTTAAGAATCCCTTAGTCTTGCATAGAATAACTGGCCAATATTAAAATATAGTAAAATAAAACCCACAATTAATAAAATCTTTAAATAAAACAAAATCAAGTTATATTAAAGTTTCTTAATAGAACAAGATAGACCAGTATTAAAATCTGTCATTTGAACAAAACCAACCCATATTTAAATATCTTGATAAAACAAATCCAACCGATACTTAAATCTCTTATTAAAACCAAAATGACCAATATTTAAATATCTAAAAAAAAAAAAAAAAACAATATTTAAATCCCTATTTAGAACAAAATATGACCAATATTTGCATTTCTAAATAGAATAAAACAGACCATCCATTTGATCTCTAATTAAAACAAAGCCAACCGATATTTAAATCTTTAATTAGAACAAAATTCATAATATTTAAATCTCTAATTAAAACAAAACCCATATTTAAATATCTTAATAGAACAAAACTAACCAATATTTAAATCCTTAATTAAAACAGAAATTACCATTATTTAAATATCTTAATAAAACAAATCCAACCGATACTTAATTATCTTATTAAAACCAAAATATAATAGAATTAATAGAAACAAAACAGACCATCTGTTAGATATCTAATTAAAACAAAACCAACTGATATTAAAATCTTTAATTAGAACAAAACTGACCAATATTTAAATCTCTAATTAAAACAAAACCAACCGATATTAAGGTCTTTAATTAAAACAAAACTGACCAATATTTAAATCTCTAATTAAAACAAAACCAACCGATATTAAGGTCTTTAATTAAAACAAAACTGACCAATATTTAAATCTCTAATTAAAACAAAACCAACCGATATTAAGGTCTTTAATTAAAACAAAACTGACCAATATTTAAGTCTCTAATTACAACAAAAACAATTGATATTAAAACTTATTTATAGGACCAAGCAGACCATCTGGTGGATCAATAATTTAAAAAAAACCAACAAATATTTACATTTATAATTAGAAAAAAACCTATCCATATTTAAATATCTTAATAAAACAAATCCAACCGATATTTTATTCTCATTTTAAAACCAAAATTACCAATATTTAAATCTATTAATAAAACAAAACAGACCATCTGTTAGATCTCTAACTAAAACAAAACCAACCAATATTAAAATCTTTAATTGGAACAAAACTGACAATATTTAAATCTCCAATTAGATCAAAACCAACCGATATTTAAATCTCTAATTAGAACAAAACAATCAATATTTAAACTTATTTATAGAACCAAGCAGACCATCTGTCAGATCACAAATTAAAACAAATCCAACTGATATTTACATCTTTAATTAGAATAAAATTGACCAATGTTTAAGTCCTCAAATAGAACAAAACCAACCAATATTTCTAACCAACCGATATTCAAATTTCTTAACAGCACAACGGAAAATTATCTTGAAAGAACAATATCAACCAATATTTAAACCTCTAAACAGAACAAAACAAACCAACATTTGAGACTCTTAATTGTCTTTAATTGCTCAGACATGCAGCGTTGATATATGTGCTAAACACTATACATACACGATAGTTACATCTAGATCCAGAGAATCACTTGCATCATCGTTATACATTGTCATATCACCCAGCTCTAAAACTCACTCTATGCTGAAGCACGAAGTTATTATAGACATAACAGTATTGAAATATGACTTGTAAGGGTTTTTTTTACCTGAAAGGTTGGGAGTCAGTCTTCCTGTTTGAAAGTGCCTTTTACTTCATCATGAGGTGCATTATAGAGCATTTTGAAGGGTCTTAAATAAGGCTCATAATTGGGCTCCACTGAGCCGTGTGTTTGGAAGTCAGAAACTGATGTCATATGTTTCCAGGATTGTCTGGGAATTTGAAATCGGAGTGCCTTTGGGTTCTTGAATGTGTTGGAGTTCTTAGTTTAGCTCCCGAAATAATCTAATACACTTCCTTTTGCACTTTAGAAGACCTTAGTTTTGTGTTTTTTAGTCTTGTCGTTAGGTTTTACTCTGATTTTGTATTTTATTTGGATTGCTCAGCACTTGTTGGATTACATTTGTACCTTCAAAGTGCTTAATAAAAAAGATGAATGAATGAGTTTGGCACTGGTCAGTGTAAACTACAGGAAAACGCCCAAATATGGTGATTCACACTGGCCTGATCTGACATCTGTTTGGGTGAAACTGGACATTTTGTTAGTCGTTTAACTCTCACAACGAGCGTCCACACCCAGACTCTGCTTCTTTTGCATTGACTATCTTCTAAAGTATCTGTAGTTTGTGTCACAGAGACGTCATTTTATGTTATGAGCTGAATGTCCATGTGATGCTGTTGCATAATAGAGGCTCTCATGCAGAATATCTGCTCATTATGTTTGCGCCGCGACCCTCGGGTGAGGGATGTTGAACTCCTCCCTGATCTGCGGCGCTCTGATTCACAGCCAAACTTGGCTCTGGAGAAGTTTCCTAATATGAGGTGTGTGTGTGTGTGTGTGTGTGTGTGTGTGTGTGTGTGTGAGTCTGTCTGTCTGTCTGTCTGTCTGTGTGTGTGTGTGTGTGTGTGTGTGTGTGTGTGTGTGTGTCTGTCTGTCTGTGTGTGTCTGTCTGTCTGTCTGTCTGTCTGTCTGTCTGTGTGTGTGTGTGTGTGTGTGTGTGTGTGTGTGCGTGTGTGTGTGTCTGTGACTTTCATTATTGTAATGTGGATTTTCATGAATTCTCTCTACTGCTGACTTTATGCTGTTTAATTAATAAAATGCATCAATGCATTGAAGTTATAGTGAGTCAGTGTTTGTTGTCTTTATTGTTATGGAGAATTTAGTTCCTCAATTTCATTGGGCTGTTAGCTTTAAGAAGCAGCACTGTGGTAATACCATGGTACAGTGATGCTATCAGATGTAGCACCATGGTATTTTGATTTATACCATGATACTGAATGGTTAACCTGTAGGTATGCCATTATATTTGCATTGTATGTCAAATAATACCACCATACTACCATTAAATATTTGCATTTGTCAGTGTAGTAAATGCAAAACCGAATTGACAATATTTATATTATTTTCATATGATTGTTATTTATGTAAACTAGTAGACCAGTTCATTTGCAAGTCAAAATGTATTTTTAAATCACTAATAGATCAAATGTAAAGTTTTCCTTCAGTTCTCTAGCGCCATCTGCTGCGCTGTTGAAGGTGATACAGTATGATTCAAGATGGATAATAATTTGTCATTGGTTGAGTTAGAAATAATATTTATTTACCTTTTCCCATTTTCAGGATTATCTTGTGCACATCATTGACACCAAGGACCTCCCCATCAAACCAGAGCACGTGTGTTCGCTGTTTGGGAATATTGAAAACATTTACGAGTTCAACAGGTAAGATTCAACCATAGTGACCTACTATGCATTTTACATGCTTTATGCAATGCATATCTATATATATATATTTATACACATGTATTGGCTGCTCAAAAATAAGGTTGCACTGGGATATAAGTGTTATGTAGTGTCATTTAGAGAGCTGGTAACTCAACCGCACATGCAAAAGCATATTCAGACACCATCAATGGATTTATTCAGGACTGATCTTCTGTTTAAACAGTGTATTTATTCATGCAAATGAGGAAGCAGCAGCTGTCAAGTGTCAGATGTTCTCTGGCTTTAGATGTGGGACGTAAATAGACATGGTGGTTTGTTTTTGGTCAAAATACATGCTCACTTAATGCTCTTCATCAGTGTGTTTGAGCAGTTGCTCGTTAACAGCACATGCTGACTAGTGCTGGAGGTCTAGTTCATCCAAAAATGATGGTTTGCTGAAAATATGCTCGCCCTCAGGCCATCCAAGATCAGGATGAGTTTGTTTCTTCATCAGATTTGGAGAAATGCAGCATTGCATCAGTGTCTCATCAATGGATGCTCTGCAGTGAATGGGTGCCGTCAGAATGAGAGTCTGATAACAACATCACAATAATCCACAGCACTCCAGTCCATCAGTGAACATCTGGAGAAGACAAAAGATGAAACAAATCCAGCATTAAGATGTTTTGTAATCCATTGTGATGTTTTTATCAGCTGTTTGGACTCTCATTCTGACGGCACCCATTCACTGCAGAGCATCCATTGATGAAACACTGATGCAATGATAATATAAACCAGTATTAATGGTAGTTTCTGTTCCATTTTATATTTAAAACCAGTTTTAATAGTTTACAATAGTTTAAACAATCAGCCTTCGCTTAATAACTTAAAACTTATTATTAACACAAACAAACTGTAATGCACCTCATTTTACCTGCTTTTGTTCTGTAAATGACTTTTACATGCATCAGAGATGAACAATACACAACGAACCGAACGATTTATCTGCAAGTGAGTTCACAGTGTGAGATTTGCATTTGCTCTGTTCATTTTCTGTGTCTGATGTCTGAGAGAAGGTCATTGTGAGACACATGTCTGAGCATCTGGCTTTATCATTTTTTTTTTGT
>NC_081786.1:1262500-1280000 GCF_963082965.1 Carassius carassius | reverse complement strand
TTCTATGCTGTTCCATTCCATTGTTTTATTCTATTCTATCCTGTTCTGTTCTATTCTATGCTATTTTATTCTGTCCTGTTCTGTTCTCTTCTATTCTTTTCTGTTCTATCCTTCTCTATTATATCCCATTCTATTCTATTATATTCTGACATACCTATGCTAATCTATTCTATCCTCTTCTCTTGATTTATTTTATGCTATTCTATCCTGTTCATTCTGTTTTGTTTTGTTCTATTCTATCCTGTTCTGTTCTGTCCTACACTAATTTATTCTATTCTGTTCCATTATATGCAATTCTGTTCTATCATGTTCTATACTAACATACCTATGCTTATCTATTCTATTATCTTCTATTCTGTTTTCTATTGTTCTATTCTATTCTTACCTATTCCACTCTGATTTATTTTATGCTGTTCTATTCTATCCAATCCTTTCCTATGCCATTCTATCCTGTTCATTCTGTTTTCCTCTATTCTGTTCTATCCTATTCTGTTCTTTCCTAACCTAATTTATTATATTCTCTTCTATCCTGTTCTATTCTATTCTTACCTATTCCACTCTGATTTATTTTATGCTATTCTATTCTATCCAATTTTTTCCTATGCCATTCTATCCTGTTCCATTCTGTTTTGTTTTGTTCTATTTTATCCTAATTTATTCTATTCTGTTCTATTATATGCAATTCTGTTCTATCATGTTCTATTCTGTTTTGTTTTGTTCTATTCTATCCTATTCTGTTCTGTCCTACACTAATTTATTCTATTCTGTTCTATTCTATGCAAATCTGTTCTATCCTGTTCTGTTCTATTCTAACATACCTATGCTTATATATTCTATTATCTTCTATTCTGTTTTCTATTATTCTATTCTATTCTTGCCTGTTCCATTCTGATTTATTTTATGCTGTTCAATTCTATCCGATCCTTTCCTATGTCTTTCTATCCTGTTCCATTCTGTTTTGTTTTGTTCTATTTTATCCTAATTTATTCTATTCTGTTCTATTATATGCAATTCTGTTCTATCCTGTTCCATTCTGTTTTGTTTTGTTCTATTCTATCCTATTCTGTTCTGTCCTACACTAATTTATTCTATTCTGTTCTATTCTATGCAAATCTGTTCTATCCTGTTCTGTTCTATTCTAACATACCTATGCTTATATATTCTATTATCTTCTATTCTGTTTTCTATTATTCTATTCTATTCTTGCCTGTTCCATTCTGATTTATTTTATGCTGTTCAATTCTATCCGATCCTTTCCTATGTCTTTCTATCCTGTTCCATTCTGTTTTGTTTTGTTCTATTCTATCCTATTCTGTTCTGTCCTACACTAATTTATTCTATTCTGTTCTATTCTATGCAAATCTGTTCTATCCTGTTCTGTTCTATTCTAAAATACCTATGCTACTCTATTCTATCCTCTTTTGTTCTGTGTTATGTTTTTCTATTCTATTCTTACCGGTTTCATTCTGATTTATTTTATTCTATTCTTACCAATCATATTCCATTCTATCCTTTCTGTTTTGTTTTGTTCTACTCGACCCGATTCTGTTATGTCCTACCCTCATTTCTTATATTCTGTTCTATTCTATGCAATTCGGCTCTATTCTATTCTAATACACCTATGCTAATCTATTCTGTCCTCTTCTGTTCTGTTTTGTTATTCTATTCTATTATATTCTAATCCATTCCATTCTGATTTATTTTATGCTATTCTATTCAATCCAATTCTATCATTTTCCATTCTGTTTTTCTTCTTTTCTATCCTATTCTATTCTGCCCTTCCCTAATTTATTATATTCTGTTCTGTTCTATGCAATTCTGTTTTATCCTGTTCTGTTCTATTCTATCATATCTATCCTTATCTGTTCTGTTTTATGTTATTCTATTCTATTCTATTGTGCGTGCAGGAGGTCCAGTCTCTGCTCATAAACTGGAATGGTCCGGATCTGACCACATTCGGCGAGTTGGTTCTGGAAGGAACGTTTCACGTCCACCGCGCCAAAAAGGAGAGAACCCTCTTCCTGTTTGATAAGATGCTGCTCATCACCAAGAAACGAGGAGAACTTTACGTCTACAAGACTCACATCTCGGTATAGGATGTCATTCAATCTGAGACAGCATCTGTTGTTTAGACCAGGGATTCCTAAACCTTTTTATGAGCCAAAACACTTTGACGTAAAATATTCTCTTGAGTTTTAAAATAAACATTTCAGTGATGTAACAACACGTTCACATGCACAGTTCACGACTGCGTCATGCTCACATGACATGCAGGTAAACACAATATAAAATTATTTTATTAAAGGGATACTCACCCCAAAATTACAATTTTGTCATTAATCACTTAACCCCGTGTCGTTCCAAACCCGTAAAAGCTTTGCTGTCTTCAGAACACAATTTAAGATATTTTGGATGAAATCCGGGAGGCCTGTGACTGTCCCATAGACTGCCAAATAAATAAGTTATTTTTGTTTTTTGTGTTCTTTTTTTTTTATTATTTGTTTTGGGGTTCATTTTAAATGAATTTATTTGTTTCTATTTTACATTTTTATTATTTTATTCATTTTTAGTTTTTTTTTTATTTATTATAATTTCCTTTTTTCCACATTTGTTATTGTTTTATTTTAGTAATATTTTATTTCATTTAACAGATATTATTTAATTCAAAATCATATTTATTTTAATTTATAATGAATTAATTAATTATTAGCTTTTGAACAATTCATGAACCCCAGTTTGAGAGCCTTATTTTGACCATTATCTCCTTTTATTCCCAGATATTGGATATACAAAAGCTTTTCCAACTTCTTTATTGCTTTTTGTAAAAATGATATCTGATTGAGCTTTATACAGAGACATTCTAACAATTCGTAAGTTAAACAACAGACGATTTGAATTCAGAAAAACACATTGTTTGTGCTGTTTTGCATGTGTTCAGTGTTCCACACTGATGCTGATAGAAAGTGCCAAAGATTCGCTGCGCTTCAGCGTGACGCATTACAAGCAGCCCAAGCAGCCGCACACGGTTCAGGTCAGTTTGAGATCACGGCACACAGATGACCCGCTCAAGCTGTTTATTGTGTCTGCTTTAATCACAGTTCATTGTGTTTCTTAGGCCAGAACAGTGGAGGAGAAGAAACTGTGGGCTCATCACATAAAGAGACTCATTCTGGAGAACCATCACGCCGTTATCCCGCAGAAAGTACGTACTAAATATAAACGTGATCTGTTATTTAGACATGGGATTCCTAAACGTTTTCATCAGCCAAATCCCTTTTAACGTATTTAAACTTACTATTTCAGTGATTTAATAACACATTCACAGTTCTGTGATGTTTGTTAATACTCAAGTGGCATGCAATGAAACAATTAAAATACCTTTTTATTAAGTGTTTTTATTTAAGAAGTGATTTATTTTTCACTTGTTTCTTTTTTTAATTTATATTCATTTCACATTCGCATTTAATTCGTTTTAGTGATTTATTTTAAATTGTAAAATGGGAATCGTTTTGAAAAAAAAAAAAACAGTTTTGCTACTTTATTAATGTTTTTTTTTATCTTGGTTGTTTTTATTTTAAATTGTAAAATTTCATTTTACATTTCTAATGTTATGCTTTTTATTTTTTTTATTTTTTAGTTATGTTTATAGTTATTAAAATACAGACATTTTATTATTTTTTTAATTTTTAGTAAGCATTTAGATTATTTAAATTTTAAAATTGTTCATTTTACAATTTTTATCATTTAATTCTTTTTAATAATCATTTTATTTTGATTTTAGATCTTTTTAATTATTTATTTTCATTTTACATTTCAATTGTTTTTCTTTTTTTTATTTCTTTTTTTTATAATTTTTAGTTAGTGTTTTCTTTTTTTTTATATATATATATATATTCATTCTCAATTAGCATTTTTATTTATTCATTTAATTTAATGTATTATTTTTAGACCGCAAAAACATGAATGTTTCTCTCAATCAGCAAGTTTGTAATAAACATTTTCATGTTAATTGCTTTCAAGGCCAAAGACGCAATCCTGGACATGGACTCGACATGTAAGTTGTGTTTAGATTGATTTTCAAACAAGGTGCTTCAGTGAATGACTTGTTTTTATAGCAAAATGTCTTATAAAATCTGTTTCAGAGCCTGCTGTTGTATTGTTTCTTCTCTGTTCAGGTCCAGTGAAGTACCGCTACAGTCCAGACCGGCTGAAGAAAGCGTCGTCTTGCCAAAATGAAGATTTCTCTGATGTGTTACAGGAACGGAGACGCTCTGGTGCGTGAATCTGTCTCTTCACTCATATAAATGAAAGCTCAAACTGAATTTCCACTGTATAATTGTTTCTGTTGTGATATTGTCCTCTGTTTTCTTTGACAGAACCGGCTAAACGAACCGTACGAAGCACTAAAGGTAACCAAATCACATTTAAACTTGAAAATATGCAGAAAGTTATGTTTCTGACAAAGTCTGACAAGTCTGACAAAATAAAGCAGAAATATATCATATAATGCGCTGTTTCTCAACAGCTAAACAAATGCAAGTAAATGAGTGTCTCTGATCTTGTGATTCTGTATTCAGACATGAATTTTAAGATGCTCAGATCATAAATGAAGTTTCTGACCTGTATTAGCAAATATATTAATTTAGCTAAATTTAATCAATTCAAATAATTTTTAATAATATTTGTGTTAACTTTAATACACTAAAACAACAAAAAACAATATAAATAATAAAATAACATACCAATTATTGTAATTTTTGGGCAATTTTTGAATTAAAATATATATATGTGTGTGTGTCTGTCTGTGTGTGTGTCTGTGTGTGTCTGTGTGTGTGTGTCTGTCTGTGTGTGTGTGTGTGTGTGTGTGTCTGTGTGTGTGTGTGTCTGTGTGTGTGTGTGTGTCTGTGTGTGTGTGTGTGTGTGTGTGTGTGTGTGTCTGTGTCTGTGTGTGTGTCTGTGTGTGTCTGTGTGTGTGTGTCTGTGTGTGTGTGTGTGTCTGTGTGTGTCTGTGTCTGTGTCTGTGTGTGTCTGTGTCTGTGTGTGTGTCTGTGTGTGTCTGTGTGTGTCTGTGTGTGTGTCTGTGTCTGTGTCTGTGTGTGTGTGTGTGTGTGTCTGTGTGTGTGTGTGTGTCTGTGTGTGTGTGTGTGTCTGTGTGTGTGTGTGTGTGTGTTTCTGTCTGTGTGTGTGTGTCTGTGTGTGTGTGTGTGTCTGTGTGTGTGTCTGTGTGTGTGTCTGTGTGTGTGTGTCTGTGTGTGTGTGTGTGTGTGTGTGTGTGTCTGTGTGTGTGTGTGTTTCTGTGTGTGTGTGTGTGTGTCTGTGTGTGTGTGTGTGTGTGTGTGTGTCTGTGTGTGTGTGTGTGTGTCTGTGTGTGTCTGTGTGTGTGTGTGTCTGTGTGTGTGTGTGTGTGTGTGTGTGTGTGTCTGTGTGTGTGTGTGTGTGTCTGTGTGTGTGTGTGTGTGTCTGTGTGTGTGTGTGTGTGTCTGTCTGTCTGTCTGTCTGTCTGTCTGTCTGTCTGTGTGTGTCTGTGTGTGTCTGTGTGTGTGTGTGTGTGTGTGTGTGTGTGTGTGTGTGTGTGTGTGTGTGTGTGTGTGTGTGTGTGGTTTTCTGACCTGCTTGCTGTATTAGCAAATATATGCATTTTTTAAAATAGTTTTTAAATATTAATTTAAATAATATTTTATGAACTTCAACAAATTAAAACAACAACAATCAATATAAATTAAATAATAAAATATAATGATAATAATAATGCAATAATTTTATACATTATTTATATATGGTTTATTTATAGTTTTTATAAAATGCATATACATATATTGCAAAATGCATACATATATATATATATATATATATACATGCATATGGATTTTGCAATATATGTATAGTATATGCATTTCATGAAATAAATGCAGAAACAAATAAATGCAAAAAATGTATATGATTTTGTCTTAATTCTCTTTATGTAGTTTCGATTGACTGACTGATTAAAGAAGCGCTGTTAAACAAAAGATCAGAGATAGTGCTGATCAAATCCCTGTCATCTTGGGCTCAGGGCAGGTGTGTGCTGTTTGTTTCGGCTCGAGTGAGAGACACGTGTCCCGTATGTTCTGCGCTGCCCGCTTTAGCATCAAAGCCACATCGACTCGACTCGTCCCTCCTGTGTCAGATCAAAGGCCACAGCCCCGATCCTCCGCCCGCACACATAATGATGTTAATTATGGAGCCCATCAGCCGCAGGCTTTGTCATGTGCCAGTTCCTTTCAGTCCACAAACCTGTTTTTGGCTCGCTGTCAGCACGAGTGCATTATGCATTCTGATTTGGAGAAAATGAAGAGGAGAGCCAAGCCTGTCATGCCGTTTTATCACCTTTCAAATTAAGTTGTCATTTCCAACTACAGCTTTTCCTGTTCCTGTCTTGGAAATCAGCGGGGAGTGTCCAAGCTCTCTTAAGTAGCTCCATGCATCCGTAGAGCATGCATTTCATTGCCAGTTGATTTAATTATCTTTGGCAGAGCACACACATTTATAGCACTTTGTTATGTGCAACCAGAATATAAAAATGCATCATGTTTGCTAAATGAAATCTAGGTTTCTTTCTAATTTTGGGGTGCTGATTTTAAAAAGTGCTGTTTTGTTGTAGCATGTCAAACTTATTCTTAAAATAATCCGCCTTTTGTTGAATTATTGCTTTTGACAACCACTTTTGCAGTGAAGATGCCTTGTACTAACCTTTAGTCAACAGAAAAACACCACAAACACGATTCCTACGTTTATCTGAGCCAGATTACAATGATTTGATCAAGTCTCAGCCCATTTTCACATTATTTTATGCCCAATCGTGATTTCTTTTGCACATTGCAAATTAAATAATATATTTAAAATACTACTTTTTGTCATTAAAACCAAACATTTTTGACTGCTTTTGTTATCTTGACAAGTGCATTAAAGCTGATCTGCATTCTTTTTTTTCTCTATCTTTCTCTTTTTTTTTTTGAGAAAAAAAAGATCATTTTAAATTATGCATCATCAAATTTACAAAATTTAAAAATGTTTAATTTTAAAGTTTAAAAATTAAAAAAAAAGGCTTATGAATCACATTTGAAATGCATATGAATATAACCTGTTGCTGAATTGTTATATTGATCAAATTTAATTTATCTTTGTCTTTGCATTATCTTAATCATCCATGGACATCACACAGGCACGCTTAAGGTAGGATCTCTACATACACTCTCCATTGCACTCTTTTTTCACATTAAGTAAAAGAAACGGCTTAAATTTGCATTAATATTCATGCATTTAGCAGATGCTTTTATCCAAAAGAAAAAACAATTAGTCAAATGCATTTACAGTACACTGAATCACATTCATAAGAAAAAATATGGTGCATTCATTTCATAAATGCAATTCCAAACTAAATGCACGCAAAATCTTTATTGTCTATCCTCATAAGGTAGAAAACTGTCTTTAGACAGTGGCTCAACAAACAATGCAAAACAATTTGGCAACAAATATAAACAAAAGTGTTGCATAGAACCAACATAACTCTTGAAAACCTATTGAATTAATCTAAAATGTATATTTAACATGGTTGAAAAGGGGCCAGTTTTGTTATAGAAATCTGCTTTTTCATAAATGCCCATTGACATCCCATGACTTCTCTATGGCGTCCAGCATGCAGACAGCGAAGGTACTCTATTAGTGGATAAAGACCGTCTTTCCATGCTGCCCACAACCATAAGCTCAAACCCAGAACTGAAAACTGCGGAACCTGGAATTATTCAGAATGGACAAGATCATGAATCCTCGCTGGATGACAGTAGGCTTGAAGAGAAAGAAAAAAGCACAGAGGACAGAATAGGAGGAGATAATGCAGAAGAGGAAGATGTGATGGGAGTCGAGCAGGTAGCAGACTTTGCCACTTCAGTGTTGGCCGCCATCTCCTGCTGGCATTATAGGGCCAAGGCTTTGCTTTTCAATCAGTTCATCACGGTGAGGGTCACCTATCGCTTTCTGTTTCACGTCCGTAAGCTGGTGGCTGTCTAAGTGCAATCTGTCAATCACATCCCATCTGCTGCATGCTGAGATCTATTTCTACTTTTGCACCCACAGATCTGATAGCTCGAATGCTGTTGATGTGCAGTTGCATGAATCATTGCATGGACATAACTGCATGCATGGCCACTAATCATACATAAACACATTTCTCAATGACCTACAAATTGAATGTCATCTTCAAAATCTGATTTTCAAAAGATTTATCACTGATTCTTTGGGAGTTCGGACAAAACAGGCTTTAGGTGAAATGGGATTTTCTACTTAAATGCATGTTTCTGCAGTTTGTCAGTGACAGAAATTAATATGTCAGGTTATTATTGTCAAATCTTCCATTAAACTTCAAAGAATATGTAATCACAGGTACCTAAAATATGAAAAACTCTCCATAAACTCCCATCAGGTGAAGCACTATACTAATGGCTGATATTTTTTTGTCCATGTCTCAAGAATCAGTGTTATATTTCATGCCAGATGCATCAGTGTGCAAAGACTGTAATGCACATATGATGGGGAATTTACAGCATGTCGTGGTTACTAAGATCCAATGCATAATAATACGGGACGTTGGGTGTCTCAAAGTGTTTTTGTACTTGGAGCCACAATGAGATTTCTTTTATATATATTGAAGTTTGACTTCAAAGGGAAATTTAACTGTCAAATTTTGGTGGTGGGGTTCGGATGGCTTGCCTTCCGTAATTAAATTAAACAAAGGTTCCCGTTTCATTGTATTTTGTTAAATGGCACACAAAAGCAATTTCAGAAGGTCAGTTGTCTGTGGAAAAACATTGACATGCATGGATGCTTTTAAATGAATTGCAGATGTTTATGAAATGTTCAAATATCACAGATGGGGACTGTGAACGCTGTCATTTAGTAGAACATTTACATCAGTTAAATTCCTGTAATTTTCTGTGTTGTGTCTTTAGGACAGAGAAGGTTGTTGGGAAAACTGGCCAATGAACAAAAGCAGCCAAACACCCACTAAAGAAAAACATGATGATACAAGTGAAAGTTTGACTCTCTTTGAACAGGTAACGTCATATATTGAGGACCTCAAAATGTATATTTCTGTCTAGTAAACCTAGATAGAAAGTGCTGAAAATATCAAACTATGCTCTCGTTGTCAGTGACTAATGTTTGAATTAAAATGAACATTTGAACATGTCTATGTGGCCCAAAAACACTGTCTGGGTAGGCATTGTGTACAGCCACTATGTAAATTCAAATTGAAATTTATAGTCATATAGAGACTCTACAGATATTTCCCTTTTCTAATCTCTTCTACTTGCTATAATATGTTGTATATGACTGATGTTGGGCTCAAAAAGTACAATGCAGATGCACTCTTGTCAAATAGCTATACCTTCATTTTTATGCATGTTGTTGCACACATACACATGTTGTCTCAGTAAGCAAAAGTAAATTCTGAGTCTATGGTTGCTTTTGGAAATACTGTGGGAGTTGTTTTCTCAGCATTCACTATTGATAATTGGCTAATCCTAAAGACAGGCAAGGGGAGGGGATGGTTACAAGGATTTGTTGGAAATATAAATAGCAGCTGTATTTTCAAATCTAGATAAATTGCACTTGTTTAATGCTGGTCATAATGGAGATACTGGAGATTGAATTAAGTTATCGTCACATCCTCTTCATAGCTTCCTGTAGCAATAACTCACTTCATTCTGTCCACTTTCTAGAGCTCAACTGGGGAACGCAGTTCAACGAAGGTCTTTTCTCCTCTCAGAGAGTCAGAGGAAACGGGGATGAACCAATCAGATAATTATCCCAAAATTTCTGGGACAATAATGGCAGGATGCCACACTGATCCAGAGATAATAGACTTCAATACTGGAGGACAAAAAATTGGCGATAATGTTGAGGACAGTGTGCATTTCTCATCTCCTCCTGGACTAGAAGAGCAACTCTCAGAAGATGTGCAGAACATGGAGGTAGATGTTGAAGCACCTGGTGGCCTCTTATCTTCATCTGTACTGGACAAGGCAAGCAATATCTCAGAGCGATGTGCCAGCAGTCGCTTTCAAAATAGTAGTCTAGGAGTCGAAGAGTCTTTTGACTTGGGCTGCCCCTCTTCTCAGTCGGAAAGTAGAAGAAGCAGTTTGCTCAGCAGTGGTGCCGAGCCCCATGAGAAAGACAAAGGCCTTGAGTTTAGACGGTCCACTCCAGAACCATTAAACGAGACTGTTCCCGACAGCCTGTTTATACCAGACCAAAGATCTCAAATGAATCAGGATACCCTTTCCAAAAAAGACCGATTGCTCATACATAAGATTCAAAGGTACTATGAACATGCTGAGAACCAGGATGCAAGCTTTGCCGTCAAACGCAGAGAGAGCCTTTCATACATCCCTGCAGGCCTAGTCCGTAATCTGAGCCAACAACTCAATGACCTTGCAGATGAGGATTTGGATTTGCATAAGAGGGCCTCTTCCATCACAAGGCCAACTTTATGGTCTGTATTTAATCTATCAGATTTGAGGGTTGACAAGAAAGCAAAGGATAGCTCTGATTTTGTGGTCCCTGCAAATGGCAAAGAGTCCAATCTTGGAGATCTAAGTGGGAATGATGAATTCCAGCCTGCATCTGACATGGTTAAAGTGTGGCAAGACATGGAAATGGAGATAACTGGGACTTCTGAACAACATCCGGACTCAGAGGATTCCCAAATGACTACACCTGGTGAAGAAAAGAAAGCAGAAACCAGTAAGGGGAGCTTGGATAGCGGACTTGGGGAACCTCTGGTAATATTGGAAGAGTCCGATGAAAGCTTTTCCTCGTCCCCAATCAACAAAGTCTTAGAAAAGGACAAGATGCAAGAGTTTCAAAGGCATCCAAATGAGGAACACAAGTTAAAAGAGCAGCACAAGGTTGACCACACTTCTTTACCAAAGAGCATCTCCTTACGGTCTGCCAGTGAGGATGAACACATCCTTCAAGAAATGGAGAAAATGAAAAATAAGGTGTTCCAGTTGGCTAGGCAGTACAGTCAGCGTATCAAAAACAACAGACCGGTGGTAAGGCAGAGGCCCAAGATCTCAGACAACCATTTCGTGCCCAAGAACCTGTCTTCCGTCATGGAGGAGAGACCTCCAGGAAAAGAGAAAGGTGGGTGTAGTGTCTGAGTTTGCCAAGTTTCGTAATGTCCCTTCTGTCATTTTTTGTTTTGCCGACACATTCATATCCAAACTGACTGTTCACTTTTAGTTGAGGGACAATCCCCCAACTTGCAGTGTCTTGTCTGTTGGCATAGCTCAGTAGTTCCCAACCCAGGTTCTGGAAAACCTGCAACACAGTTTCTGAATCTTAATAGCTAATTAGTTGAACCAGGTGTGTTTGATTAGGAAGGCATCTAAAATGTGCAATGTTGGGAGTTCTTCAGGACCAGGATTGGGGAACCACTGGCTTTTTGTTTACCAATCTAGACCATTGGTATTTGCTTAAAGGCTTGACACTAGAAATGGATCTTGCACATTCCTATCCATCAAATTGTTAATTAGAGCTATTTTTAGGTTGTGGATAGAGGTGGGCCAGATTGAAATCAAGTGGGAAAACAATTAATTCCCAGAGCACAAGTACTCTTGCCTGTGTCAAGTTCTCATTGGTTAATGGATTCCTATATCAGAAGTGTATTGCAGTTTTTAGTTGTGGTTGCATGATCATCATTTAGACAAACCCTTGGGTAATTCCTCTACCGCTGATGTTGTCCAAACATGTTCCTGGAGGGAAACTATCCTACAGAGTTTAGCTCCAACCTGGGAGCAATTGGGGGTTTGGTGCCTTGTTCAAGGGCACCTCAGTCATGGGTATTGAAGGAAGAAAAGAGAGCTGTTCATTCACTCCCCCAACCTACATTTCGTGCCGGTTTTGGGAATCAAACCTTGAAATCAAACCAGCAACCTTCAGTTTACAAGTCAGACTCTCTAATCATTAGGACACAACTGCCACACACCTGAAATTGAATCAAGGTCTTCATACTCACTAGAAGGTTCCAGGTAAGTGTGTTGAAGCTAGTTGGAGCGAAACTATACTAAGCCTCCAAGACCAGGATTGGACACCCTTGCTCTACATCCATGCATCCCACAATCCCCTTTAGAAATCAGTGGATTTGTTCTCTGGTAAATTCTATTGTAAAATCACTTATTTATCAAAAGCAGACTTTTAATCACAGCTCTTTTGTACATAGGCATTCCTGACAAGCCACTGTTGCTGAACTTGAATGAGCAGGACCTTATCCCGGACTCTACGACTACTAGTCCAACTTCCAGCCTCTGTTCCCCTGGAAGTCCTCAGTTCCTCAACTGCAGATTAAATGCTCAGAGACCACAAAGTCCTATAGAAACTGAGACCTTCCACTGGCCAGATGTAAAAGAGTTGCGTTCCAAATATAACAAGCAAAGTCAAGATGATGCATCCGCTTCCCCTCGTCTGTTCCCAGTGGGTCGCAGTACTTCTTTTTCAGAAAGAGCTCTGGAAACTGGATCACAGAGATCCAGAGCATCGTGTTCATTGTCTTGTTCATCCCCTTTCTGCAATAGCACATTGCAGAGATCTACATCAATAGATTCGACATGCTCCAGCAAGACCCTTGAAGGTGAAGGTTTGCCTTTGCTGTGTAGAGGTAATGCATTTGATTCCAGCTTGGGATCCACTAATGCACACAAGCAACTGGAGAGAGCTTGCGATTCTGGTCAAGATGGGAACAACCTTGTTTTAGAGACGACTTGCTTGGCCAAGCCTGAAGAGGATGATTTAGCAATGGTTTCACAATCTGAACTTGCAATGGCAAACAGTAAAGAACACAACTTTAGTGAATGGATGGAAAATGCTGAGAACAGTCAACATAGTTTGGTTAAAAACCTGCGGGATAAATTTCAGAATTCTTATACTTGAGACTTTTTTACTCTTTACACTCGGAACCTTAAAATATATTACAGCTAGGATTCCCCTCCTCAAAATATGTAATTTGGCCACTGTTTGAGAGGCTTAGTAAGCCTTACACATGTTTGGTGTTCTGTGTTTATGGAAAGCAAGCATGACTCTTAAATTCTAGTTATGAATTATCAGCAGATATTGTCTAATCCAACTGGAAAAGGGATGCTTATGGACCTCAAAGAATATATTTATGAAATTTGCATTTGTAAATATATGTATATTCGAGTTTTCCTGTGTATATTTCATTGAGATGTAAACATTTGTTAAAGAAGCTGACTCTGGTACTGTACGCTTTTTGTATTGTTTGGAAAAATGGTTAAATATGTATTTTTTCTTTCAGACATTTTGAAATAAAAAGCAATAAGGAAGACTATATAAAGTAACAGGTCTGTGCATATTAGTTACCAATGCACCTGTTTTGGTTAGAACTTTATTAGTACACATTTTCACATGTTTCTGGAAGAGCACTGTAATATTAAATGCAATCTGTTTGTTATTTTGGTAAGCATTGTCTGATGTCTCTTCACTGTTTGTGTTCAAGCTCTGACCAGAGGAAAGACCGTAATCTCATAAAGACGTCATTCCCCACTAATGAGAAGAAAACTAGAAATCATAATCAGATTATACTGATGAATGATAAACAGTGACAAAGACTGATGTAAAATTCAATCTGAAATGTTTTTGGTTGGGTGTGTACAGTTTAAATTAGTCAAATAGTGCTCAGTTTGACTGCTTGTTTGGTGTCAAGTTAAAATGCTGCTTTTTTGACAACATATCGTGCTGTCTAATTGTTGCTGGTTTTTAATTGTTTAAAGGTCAGATGTGAATTAAACATCTGAGATTGAGAATTTGCAATTTGCTTATTGAAGTTATTAAAGGATACGTCATTTGAGCAACATCTAATACACAGTCACAAAATGTGTATCGGGTCATGTTTAATGGGATATATTATAAGCTAGCTTGTTTTTGGTTGTATCTTTCTGCTCATTGGTGGGATTTATCTCCAGGTATGATGTCACTGTTATCTTAATATTTTTTATTTTATTTATTTGAATTGGTGTAAATATGATGCACAAATTACTGTGTAAAAATGTTCAGTTTATATCCTATTTTTCTGATATTCTACATTAAAAGAAACTTTCCATACTTTAAACATTATTTCCTTTGTCCTGCTTGCAATACTTGTGTTTGGTTTTTCTTTTTCTGTATCAAAATGATTGAGCATGACTTGGGGGCATATTACAGTTTAATTAGTTTCTGATAAAATTTAGGACTAATTATGTTTTTGTTTTTTTTAAGTCTCTTTTGCTCACAAAGTCTGTATTAATTTGATTAAAATGCTGTTACAATTTTCAATTGTCTCCTATATGAATATACATTAAAATTTAATTTATTCCTATGATCAAAGCTGGATTTTCAGCATCATTATTTCAGTCTTAAGTCTTAAGAGATACAGTATGAGAAAAGATTAGATAGAAACTACCATATGCGTTCATTATACCATTGCATATTTGCATAAATAATCCTAAAATGGTCTAATTCATTATGCATCAATTATTCAATATTTATAGGAATGCATTTTTTGCACAACCATCATAGAAAAGATTAGATAGAAACTACAATATGCATTCATTATACCATTGCACATTTTCATAATCCTAAAATGGTCTAATTCATTATTATGCATCAATTATTCAATATTTATAGGAATGCATTTTTGCACAACCATCATGTTACAGAGTTGTTTGACATTAAGCAATTAGTTGAAATATCTATATGATTTTTCATTAACGCTGTAGTTAAAGACTAAAAATAGTCTAGAAGGGATCTTTTGCATGTTGCTGAGTGATGATGATGATGCTGATGAAGATGAGCTCCTCCCCTCCCATGGAGCAGGTGTCAGGTTCTGAGAGGTTCGAGGTCTGACTCTGATCAGTCATGGAGAAGCAGAGCCTCTCAGACAGCTAGAGACACGACTTACCCGAGCAGCTGACAGACAGACAGACAGCTGACAGCAGGTTGATCTGAGAGCCGAGGGAGCTGTGCTCGTGTCAGGATGGGCTGCGCGATCTCTGGATCCGGAGTGACTCCCAGATCAGCAGAGAGCAGAAACACTGAGGACGAAGCTCCAGCGAGACTCACTCCGGATCACATCCAGCTCATCAAAGAGTCCTGGAGAGTCATCCAGGAGGACATCGCCAAAGTGGGAATAATCATGTTTGTCCGGTGAGAATTGTAGAGCGTCTTTCTTTCCTAATACAATCATTCAAAACAGCTTTACAGAAAAATGCATGGCTCATCTTGTCTATTAAAGTGAAAACTAATTGTGTTGCACGTTGAATGTTTATAAGAGGTAGTGATATTAGATACTTGTTGAGGTTTTGCATCCGATCAGCTCATTGACTAATATTTAACAACATATTGATATATTACGTCATGACTCGTCCAAACCGAGCTGTAATAGTACTGTTCATAGGCTTAGCTATATATACTTTATTTTTTAATTAGTATTGTATAGCTAGTCTCTTGACAGAGTAAAATTATTTTATATATATATATATATATGCATACATACATTGTGTATTTTAGTAGCCTATCATTTATAAACTATTATTGTTATATTTGAAATTAATAATATTTTTTCATTTTCTGTTTTCTTTTTAATTTATGTAAAATGTTTAGTTTTATACGTTTTATTTCACTTTTAGTTATCTTGGTACTTCAAGTTAAGCTAAAAAAAAAAGTTAAAGTTTTTATTTCAGTTAATATTTGTTTCAACTGTTTTCTATGGTGTATATATATATATATATATATATATATATATATATATATATATAGTAGTCAACATTTGAAGTGGATCAAAAAAGTTGATCAAAGTTATCCTAAGGCAAGAACACTTTTAGGTTTTAGGACAATTTTGATGAAAGGTTTTGATCCACTTCAATAATATAAATGATATAAATAAAAATCAATAAATAATCATCTCTCCATTGATGTGTGGTTTGTTCGGAGGACAATATTTGTCTGAGATGCAACTATTAGAAAATCCGGAATCTGAGGGAGCAAAAAAATCTAAATATTGAGAAAATCATCTTTAAAGTTGTTCAAATTAAGTTCTTAGCAATGCATATTACTAATCAAACATTAAGTTTTGATATATTTACGGTAGGACGTTTACTAAATATCTTCATGGAACATGATCTTTACTTAATATCCTAATGATTTTTGGTTTAAAAGAAAAATCTATAATTTTGACCCATACAATGTATTGTTGTCTATTGCTACAGATATACCCCTATAAGACTGCTTTTGGACACACACACTACATGTATATACTTTGTTTTTAACATGTTGATCCTATAGTAGAGCAAATTGTCACAATGTATCGACAACTTGAACTTAAAACTACAGTACTTACTGAAATATGATATACTTTCAGTCATCTCTCATAAATAGCTAGATTTAGCAGACAACATCCAGATCAATGCCATCTGAAAGATTGACTTCAGAGTATCATCTGTCTAAAACACCTCCGCTCAGATGATCTGTGCTCTGTAAAAGAATATAATGAGTTTCTTATCTTGGTTTTGTTTCAGACATCATGAAAAAGTACAGGGGGCGAAAAATGCAAAGGTTAAAACTTTTGTAATTTTGTTGTGTGTTTGTCATATTTATTAGTTTTTTTAATATAAATTAATATTTTTCATTCATTTTTATTTTATTTTGAATTATTTTAGTTAGTTAAACTAAACAGAAATTAGAAATAAATTGGGTGGAAATGAAAAAGTTTTAAAATATTTTATTTCAGTTGACTTTTTTTTATTTAAAGTACAAAAAAATTAATTTAGTTAACAATGCTACTCCTAAAATAAATTTATTTATCTCTTTAAACGTGTTCATCGTGTAGTGGGGCAAGTTGTCTCAATATGTCAACAGTGTGTTTATGAAAATATACTTTCTAAAAAGGCATCTTTAAAAATCTGTATTGGAAATAATTACACTCATTTGCAAAAAGATTTGCAAAATACTATGCAACAACATAATGTACATGAGCATCTTTAGAACAAGTTTTAATTCTGTTCGGTTGAAAGTGAAGCAATGACTTGAAAACAGATGTTTTGTTTCTAATGCAATGACATTCTGAGGTTTTCTGTTTGACTTACAGTAAGTATCCATATACTGTAAATATCAGACAGCAACAAATACAAATTCATATTCCTGATAAAAGCTCATGAAATGTCTCATTAAGTGACTCCTGTAACCATGGTGAATAGGAAGCAATGTGTGTGTGTGTGTGTGTGTGTGTGTGTTCCACCTTCTACCTCCTACCAAAAGAAACTCTGTTTGTTTCTTCATCAGATTTGTAGAAATGTAGCATTACATTAGTGTCTCATCAATGGATGCTCTGCAGTGAATGGGTGCCGTCAGAATGAGAGTCTGATAAAAACATCACAATAATCCACAGCACTCCAGTCCATCAGTGAACATCTGG
>NC_081786.1:1205000-1257500 GCF_963082965.1 Carassius carassius | reverse complement strand
TGCAAATATATTTCGCACTCAATTGCCTCCATAATGTTTGCTAACACGGTTAAGCATGTTTTGTAACACAGTAGTGAGACGAGCTCTTTTGTGCTGTCTTTACAGCGTGATGTCGTTCATCGAGAAGAGCGTGGCCAGACTCGATCAGCTCGAGCGCTTAGAGACTCTGGCGCGGGAACTCGGCAAGAGCCACTTCCGCTACAACGCGCCGCCCAAGTACTACGGGGTGAAGATCATCTCAAACACATTAGTTCTGTGCATGGATGTATTAAAATCCATGAAATTATTTTTAAAATAATTTCAATTATGAAATACGTTTGAACTAAATTTTCACATGTATAAAAACATTAATAAAAATGTAAAAAATAATTGTATTAAAATATTTATTTATGGAACAATAGTTAACAGTCCTTTTTAACCAAACTATGTTTTTCGGTGTAGTTTGTCTTTTATGTATATTTTATGGTGAAATATTTCTGATCATAGATCTTCTGTGGAATTAAAAAAAAAATCTTTTTTTTTTTTTTTTTTAACAAAACAATAATCCTTTGTAATGTTTGTTTCTAAGCTCACTTTTGTGAATTTTATTTTACAGTTTTTTTATGTATATTTTATGTAACTAGTAAAATATTTGTATAGTATATCAGTATTGTTGTACAGAAAAAAGATCCCTGCTCACAGTCTTTAATATTTATTAATTGGACATTTTTACAGCTAGGGATCACTGTGGATTTATGTAAAGATTATCTATTTTTTTATAAATTTTTTAATTTAATTTTAATTTATTTTTCTGATGGAAGCTGCATGATCAGATTAATTTTACCTAACAAATATACAGCTCATACAAAAATCCGACGTTTGTCCATAAGTAATAATCGATGCATCCGATCAGAAATTATGCACTTCAGCTCTGATGAAGCCAACAAGAAAGACACAGAAATCTGGGTTTGATCACTTCATCGAATGGGCAAATTATACATGAATAAACCTAATTCTGAAGTCCTACATTTTTTAACTTTAATTTTAAACGTTCAATCATTTAGTTTTTTCATCATAAAGACATTTAATAAAAATGCATAAAATAAAACCTTTTGTATATATACAGTATATAATGTTTTTATTGTTGGTTAAGTGTAAGTGGTTGTGTTTCAGTATGTAGGAGCGGAGTTCATCTGCGCTGTTCGGCCGGTTCTGAAGGACAGATGGACAGATGAACTGGAGCAGGCCTGGAAGGTAATGAAAGACAAACTCGAATGCGTTCAGAAAGTAAAGTTTTACTTTACTGGATGCACTGGACATGTGGTTTATATCTCTCCAGCAAGTGTGTTTTTTCCCCCGTCTTTAGACACTGTTCCAGTACGTGACGGGGATCATGAAGGACTCTTATCTGGAGGAAGAACGGAGCAGACACAAACACACGCAGACCCCCAGCAGAGAGCGACCAGACAAGACAAACACAGCCATTTAATTCACACACACCTGATGTGTACATACCGTATTTATTTTTATTACAGTACACGAGCTTCACATCTCTTCTGAAGATGTTTCCTGTACAAGATCGTGATTCTCAGATCTTCTCATGATCAAACCAGTGAATAAACGTCATCTTTTATTTGCAAATCTACAAGGGTGCTTTTTAATTGAGGCCAAATAAGAAAACTCAAACTTTCAGCTTCTTTCAAACTTAAAAATATCATCTGACTCAATGAGAAAAAAGAAAACAAACATTATTACAACAGGAGGAGACTGTAAGTTACTGACTGTAATCTTCATTCACTCTTCAATATAAAACACTGTTTTGAAATCAAAATATGGCTCGAGATATAAACTGATGGACACGATGCATCTCATCTCCAGCTGAAGAAGACAGAAACGCTCATTAAACCTAGGATCGAGTCGTAAACGAGCTCTGCGTCATCTGTGCGCTTGGTTTACAGACGTGGAAGGTTGTCAGAGGATCATGGGAAGGTGGCACTGGCGAGGGTCGGATTCTATGTGGCTTTAGTTTTCTTGCCTTTACTCTTTTTGTCTTTCTTTTTCAAGCCGTCCATGTGCGCTCGCAACAAGTTTGAATACGCCTGCGAAACAGACACAGAAGCAACACGATACAAATGTAACGATGAATACAGAATACTGTTTGGTGATCTGATTTAATACATAAAATATTATAACTCTCACCATTTGAAATTTGATAACTTCTTTGCTGGTGACCTGAAAGACACGTTAAAACAGATGTTCAATAACATACAGCTTAATAGCAATAAAAGACAAAAACAGAATAATTTCAAACTGGTGACAGGAAATGTGAAAATAATAATAAAAACACACACACACACACACACACACATATATATAAAGAAACGAAAACAAAGTAAAAAGCATATAAAATAGCTATAATTGATATAGAAAAATAAAGGGATATAAAAGAAATAAACAATTGTTGAAATATTAACATGTGGCAATATTTGCGGAGATAAAAATGTGGAAAAATAAATAATTTAAAAACATTAATCTAAAATAGTTCACGAGAATAAAAATGTAACTGTTATACAAATAAATGAAAAAAAAAAAAAAAACGATACAAAAATGAACAATTGTTGAAATAAATGTAGTAATATTTAAATATGGAAATATACATGAGGGGATTTTTTTTAATAAATTAATGAAAGAACAAAAATGATGTTATTACAAATAAACAGAAAATAATAAGTGACAATACTAATTCAATTTAAATAAAATAAATAAATGGGAACACGTAATCCAGGAATAATTCATGAAAAAAGTAAAATCTAACTTATATTTTCCATTATTTATTTTTAAATTCAGCAGGTTTGGTCCTGTTTGGAAATGTCTGAAATTGGGATATTCCACACTTCATCTTCACAATGTGTTACAGTGACAGTAACAAGAGTAAAGTGACGAAGAGTCGATGCGTCTCCAGGTTAAGATCACACACACACACACACACACACGTGTCTGAGTGATGTTTTCTCACCACTGTGCTGATTTTGCTCTTGCCGTCTGATGCTCTGACGAGACACTTGTTGTCGGCCGGTTCGTGTGTCTCTGGATGGCCTTTTCTGGGGACCGGCTTTGTCCTGCCGTCATCTACAGATCAAAATCATCCTTTAATACATCAGTAAGAACAGAGACGAGCTCAACTTGGCAATGCATTAGCCAGAGTTTTAGCATTAAAACTAGAAACAATGTTGTTAATTGAAATATATGTATTTTCTATTAAAACAATGCTTAAATACTGAAAATACTGAAAAAATAAGTTTTTATATATTAAAAAAAAGTATATATATATATATATATATATATAAAATAACATTTTACTATATGATATTTGAATTATTTAAAAAATATTAACAAATTATTATAAAATGTAAATATACATTTTAAAAACAGCACTGGCATTATCTCAGACCTGATGCATTGAAACGAAGTAATGAACATTTATTGCACACTGAATAAGATAATCTAATAACTCAGATCAACATACATTTCTTTAAAGTGATGACGACGCTTCCGGTGGTCCTGCACTTCTGGAACAACCGAGTGAGTTCAGTCAGAAACTACAGAGACAGACAGAGAGAGACCACATTAATCAATACTGACATCAATCTATGAGAGGCCGTCTGAGACGAAACCCATTTAAACATTTGCAAATTATACACATTAAAACACTTGCGCGTACACGTGAGACACTTGCGCGTACACGTGAAACACTATATATCTGTGCATATATGAAAAACATGCGCATCCATCGAAACTATTTGCTTTATTTTCACATTTACTTTTTGAAAGTGCAGTCTTTGTGCAGGTATATGTATGTAAACGATTACAGGGTAACGTTATATGCAAATAGTTTCTATGTAACCACATGTCTTTCATATATATGAACAAATATATAGTGTTTCCCATGTATGTGCAAGCGTTTCAATGTGTATCGCAAGTAAGTTTCAATGGGTTTCGTCTCAAACTGCCTTCCATATCAATCACTTCTGTGAATCTGCAATATGCATCTTGCTGATGACACTATAAAACACTAACATATTACTATATTCATGAATAACAGAGACCTGCTAGCTGCTGTCCAAAACAAACACAATTAGAGCATGTGGTTCATGTTGTGCTCCTTTAAGGATGTAGTTCAACTTCACAATCACGGATTTATTTTAATATCACCTTTAAAGCTTATTAACGACAACATTTATACTTGATCGCGATCTTGAAATAAACGAATAACTGAGATTTGTCCTGTGAGAAAGAAGCAGAAATGTCTGTGAAGAGGTTATCAAGATTAGAAGACATTCGTTAACCTAAACCTCCAAGTTGAAGATTATTTACACTCATAATAACATGGATCGTTTGATACAAGCTCAAAACTAAAGCCAGTGGCCTGAGTTTGTTTGTCAGAAATCAGTGACGAGCGTCTGTGAGCTTTAGCTTGCTAACATGTTTGAGTTCGACGTCGCTCGATTAAACACGGACACTCAGAATCTGTCGGACACAACGTGGATATTATCGACCGATAAACGCTGAATATGAGATATGAAGTGATCTTACCGCGTCGTTTTCTAATAAAACCATGTCTCGAGCGATGAATGGACCGCTAACAGTGTGATTAGAACACGTCGCTCAGCTGAACTGAAGCTCCGCCCCTTCCGGCGCGGCGTGACGTGACGTCACTACCGCGCTCTAGCGGCTCTTCTTGGGCTTGGGCCAGATCCGCTAAACTTCAGTGTAAACAGTCATTAGATTAAATGTTGATTCGGGTTTAAAGCATTTGTAGATGCTATAATTTATAAATGTTCTATATAGTATTTTTTTTTCACAGTAAGTTGTTTTATATGAGCCGTTTGTATATTATTTTACATATTGTATATTTTAGCACAGAAACCTGAAAGACTGTTGTCATATTTTAAGATTACTAATATTGTGACTTGACTTTTTCAATTATTTATTTTCTTTATTATTTACAAAATAAATAATAATAAAAAAGTAAACAAAAATTTCTCCAATGAGTAGAATGAGAAAAAAAATGTAACATAATATGCATCTAGAAAAAATAAATAATTAGAGATAAATTAAAACTTTAAATAATATGCATCTGGAATTAAGAAAATTAAGTATGGGGAATTAAATAAAAACTCAATAATTATGTTTTTTAATTTATTAAATATTAATTATATATCTAGAAAAATTCCAGACATCTTGTGTCAGAAGTAAATATATTTCATTAACTAACCAAATAAATAATTAAAAACATAAGAATAAGTAAAAAGTATAAATAAAACCAATAAAAAGTCATATTAAATAAATTGAAATATAATACAAAATTATAAAGATAGAAATAATAAAAAATAAAAGATTAATAAATACAATCAATAAACGCAAATAATAAATAAATAGAAAACAGAAAATAAAACAGTAATAATAAATTAAATAAAACAGTAATAAATATTAAATAAAAATAATAAAGTAAAAATTGAAAAAGAAAATACAATAAATCGATAAAAATAAATACAAACAATAAATAAATAATAAAATGAATTAAATTCATTAAATATATAAATAATCTGTGCCAAACTAATAAATAAATTACAAAATTTACAAGTCTTTATCTGCTAGTATCTCAACTCAAATGTACAACAATTAGACATCAAAATTTTTTATAAGTTTTAAAAATACATGAAGTGGATTACAAACTTTTATTAAATTCATAATTAAAATTACAGACTTGTATTTTCTGTGAGCTGAATGCATGACATTTGTGGTTATTAATAAACTACATTGAGAAATAATTCTGTAGGATCCACTTTAAAAAACATTTGAACTCCGAAATGATTTACAAATAATTAAAGAAGAAACAACAACACATTAAATTAAACAATTCAGAAATGGAAAGACTTTTTAGTATTAAAAAAATAGTATTTTCGAATTCTAATGCTCGTTTTTATTTTCATTTTGCTTTGTATAAATAAATGCCTTAATGTAAAATTTACGTAGTAAATAAAAAATAATAATACTGATGTGAATATGTATTCTGTGTAGTATTTTTGCCTTGATTTTTGTACACTTTTTCATATATAATTAAAATTTTAGTATGATATACTGTTGTAGTTTTTATTTTGGATCCATTTTTATTTACATATTTTGTTTTCATTTTATTTTTTGTTAAAGTTTTAATAATCGTTGTACATTTAATTCAATGTTATATATATATATAAATATATATATATATATATATATATATTATTTAATAACATTTTATAACCACGTTTATTTTTGTATTGTGTGTGTTGGATTGTATTTAAATTTAAAATGCGTTTTTCATTTAAATGTTAATTTTACATAAAGTAACAAAAGTAGTTTTTTTATGGTTTAAGTTACCTATAATAACCCCGATTTACATCACGAGTTTATGATATTAGACTGAAAAAATGAAAATAATCAAAATGTAAGCTAAATGTGTGCATCTCAACATGGACTTGTTTGCAATAAAAAAAATAAAGACAAAACAAAACACACTTTTGAATTCTTTAATGATCTTTAAATGTACAAATACCCTGTCCAACAGAGACTTAAAGTGATTTAAATAATCATGTGAATTATTCGACCATACAACAATCGTCACAAATAACAAAGACACAGAAAAATCAATAATAGTGTATCTACATTTAATGCAAAACTCTGGAGTTTCTCGAAGCCTCGAGCGACTGAAACCACCATCCAGGTCTGTCTGGAGGAATAGAAATGTGCAAATGCTGATCGATATTGAAAAGAGAAGGTCAGATGAGTGGACTCTCTCGGTCTGTGCTCCTGAACGTTCTCCGGCTGGTCGGTGTGGCTCCACCGCCTCGATGCATCGCTCTGGAGCTGCGAAGCGCGGCGGAAGAAACCCTGCGGATGAGATCCGGGTTTCCTCGAGGATCCATGACGGCGTTGATGACTGAGAGAGACATGAGAGAGGCGTTCATCAGCAGCTCGTCTCAGCTTTAATATCAGATCGAGAGAAGAGCGAGGTTTGGATCTACTGACCTTCCAGCTGTTTCTGGACTCTCCACAGCTCTTTCAGGATTGATGCAATCTCCTACAAGACGAGCAAAGACACAGAAGACCACAGCGTTTGATTTAAAACCATTCAGTAGTAAAAACAGTAGATATGAACCAGGGTTATTATAACCTAAAACCTTAAAAAAAAAAAAAAAAAAAACTTATTTCTCATTTTTGTTTCATTTATTTTTAAGCAAGGTAGTTATTGGTAACTAAAAAAAAAATTGTTTATTGAAAAAAAAAAAAAAAAAAATCCCAGCTAGTTGCCAAGCTAACATATACTCTATATATACATATAACTCTAATTTAAATTTAACCTCATGTACTAAAAGAACTAGTACTAATGAAATTAAATGAATAAAAACTGTATAGACTACAAAAACTAAAAAAAAAAATAAAAAAAATAAAAAAGATTAAGTTACTTGAAATTAAACGACAAGAGAATTTAAATTAAAAACAAACAACATTTATTATTTCTCATTTTTGTTTAATTTAACTTGAAGCAAGGTAATTAAAGGCAACTAAAACTGAAACTAAAATTAAAACCATAAAAATAAATCCCTGCTTGATGCCGAGCGAACATCTCATTTTAATTTAGTTTAACTTCTTGTACTCGAATAACTGAAAGTAATAAAACTGAAAAAAAAAACCACTATACAGACATAAATGAAGACAAAAACTTCAAAACAAATTACAAAAACACACAACAAAATTTCTAAAACTTTTTACTAAATTACTAAATCTAAAACAGAAAAATTAAAACCGATTCAAAATATTATTAAAACCTATAATAGTATATAGATACTAAAACAACACTGACTTTAAGGACTAAAATAACTATAACTGAAATTAATAAAATCTATATTTATAAAAAACAAATATTGCTTTTCATGGCGAAATTTTTTTTGGCTGAATTCTAATGTTTTTTTATATTTATAAAACAAAAACAAAAACCAAAAAATTGACAAAAACACAACAAAATTAGTAAAAGAAACATAAAAAAAATGTACTCCTTGAATTTATAAACAATCAAAAACCAACTAATTTTTAAATTAAAATTAATTTAATTAATGAAAAATAAAACGAGAACAAAGTAAAAAATAATTCCAAATATTAATCCAAAATAAATATTAATGATACTTAAATAACATCGATATGAACATCATTGTCTGCTGGTCTAATACTCAATGAATAAAAAAAATAAAATAAAAAAAGATTACTTAATAAATTAACTTAATTCAACATTACAATTGGTTCAATGAAGTTCAGATTTTATTTAAAAATAAAAAATAAAATAAAGATGCAGAGCACTTAGTAACATTTTATTCAAGAGACACACCTTGTTTGAGGTTTTCATTGGTGGAGAATCATCAGCCTCATTGATCTTCGCCTCAATTTCTCCCAAAACGTCCATTTTATTATGAAACATAGCCCTGGAAGAATATATGAGAATGAAACCTGTACACTACATGACACAAATCATCTTTATTTTGAATATATTGCACCCTCTCAAGCTTCTCAAACTGACTACAGCACAGAAAACTACAGTAAATGAGCACAGATGAAGAGCATCTTGTGAGCAGCAGATGAGTCTCACTTGATCTTCTCCGTCAGCTGCTCTGTGTTTTCACGGATGGCCAGAGACAGTTGAGACACTGGATTCAGCATCACATTGTTCAGTGTGACCTGAAAGAAGAAGAAGAAGGAGATTTACAGCTTGAACACACAGTTAAACTGAAGAGAAGAAGCGCTGCTACCTCGTCTGCTCCCATGCTCTCTCGATTACTAACGATCTGCTCCGAGTCGTCAGCCGCGGCGGCAGGAGATTCCTTCGGGAAATTCAGACCGGCTTCGGGAATCTGGTGCTGCAACGGAAAGAACATGAGATGATATTTCCCAGCACAACGGTTTCCAACACTGATAATAATCAGAAATGTTTCAAATCATCATATTTTCATGATTTCTCAAGATCATGTGACACTGAAGACTGGAGGAATGTTGCTGAAAATACAGCGGAGCATCACAGAAATAAATTACACCTTAAGAGATATTCACAGAGAAAACAGCGGATTTAAATCGCAATATTATATCTGTATTTTAAAACATGGAAACATTTTGAATGGTACCTCTTCATGGGTAGATGTGGCTGGTTCTGTCTTGTCTGTTGGAGAACTCTGAGCTTCTGTGTCTCCAGCAACATCATGAATCTCTTGGGCCAGAATAGCCAAATCTTTGGCCAAGTCTTGACTCAATCTAGTGAAGAATATGCATTTTTTTTTTAAGTGTAATTTTGGCGAGCAATGCATTACAAGTAACATGATTTTTGGAATCAAGCAAAGTTACTTTCGCAACAATGTATCTGATTTACTAAGAAATAGAATACTGGAAGCTTCCTCTTTCTGTATGAGGAACATACTAAGGTCTACATCTATGATGATTCCCATTGTAATTAATGACACCATATAAACTGGATACAGTTAATGCATGTCTATATTAGAAAGAAAAACATGACTTGACCCTAACAAAAAAATAAAATATACCCTTGAAGCTCAGTCTAGTGCTATAGCTATGGAAGACAGAGTCTGAGCCAGCTAAACCAGAGTTTAAGATCGAAATGCGGTTAAAAGTAACATTCTCAAACTATTATTTATATAAAATGGACTGCTGATATTACATGTCATTCTTTTATCAGGATGGAATGATTAGCCAAGATTGACAATCGACAATAAAAAAAAAAAAAAAAGATTGTTGACGTTTGACCAGTGTGCCACTTTGTCAACAAAAATGACAGAGATGAGAAAGCAGCAGTTAAGAAAGCATCTGATAATAGCGTTGTGGACTTTTTCACCAACTTTGCAATTCTAAGTCACATCACTACTATATACATAGCACTTTATACAGTAGATCGCTACATACAGCTTTATAGTATTATTAATAAAACAACTATCAGTCACTTTCAATTAGAATTTTGCAATTTTACAACTTCCTATAAAGCAAGTACTATAAAGCAGCTCGCCAATGTGTGTTTTATTAGTGAATGTAAAAAAAAACTAAAACATTATTGCATTGTAGGGATAGCTTGGTTTGCACAGATTACAACTTGGACTAGCTCAAGTTTTTGAGTATCTTCACACTATAAGGTATTTTAAGAGATAATGCTATTGAATAAAAAACAATTATAGTTAATCTGAAAATAAAATGTCTTACTTACCTTAATTTTGTCAATATCCATATGACGATGGAGAATGATGCATAAATCTGTTCCTTTTTCATACAGTTAATTAAATGGTCTTTGTATGGCATCTAATTTTTTGTGTCAAAAAATTATTTATTGTAAAAAATATATATATATTTTATTGTAAGAGTAATATAATCATTTGACTAAAGCTGTAGTAGTAAGAATATGCATACCTCAGTATTTTAACTAACCACAAAAGCTGAATAATTGATCAGAACCTAATGAAGAATCGGCAAAATCAATCAACGATTAGTCGATTAACTGTCGTAATAATCAATAAATGAATCGATTATTAAAATATTAATTTGTTGGAGCCCTAGTTCGGTGTTTCCCCACCTGGCGATCTCCGCGCTATGAGACGTCCAGTTCTGGAAGGCATCGCTCTCGTGTCCTTCCCCCTCGGAGTCTCTCGAGCGAGGCATGGCTCGCACCGGACCGGTCGGAGGGATTCTGGGGTTCTGCTGGGATCCTGAATGATGGGAGCGTTTGTGTTTAGGGATGCTATGGTTAGACTCGTACTCGTCCTCCGAGGTGGAGGCGTAGTCTGAACCCTTCTGACGCCTCCTGGAGCCTTGGAGGAGCGTTTGGTACACCAAGTCATCAGAGCAAGGGAGAGAAACCAAAATAAAACAAGCAAGAGGAGAAAGAGATGGAGATATGTAAGAAGAAACCCGAAAAACCAAAAACCACTTCCCATTCGTCAATGGGGTTCAAAAGAGCTCATTAAAGGGAAAGTCCACCCCAAAATGAAAATTTTGTCAATCACTTACCCCAATGTTGTTCCAAATTCGTAAAAGCTCTGTTCGTCTTCAGAACACAATTTTAAGATATTTTGGATGGAAACCTGGAGGCTTGACGGATGGAGTATTCTAACGACGACTTTTCATTCCTTTTATGGACCTTGACACTTATTTATTTGGCAGTCTATGGGACAGTGTCAAACGTCCAGGTTTTCATCTAAAATATCTTGTGTTATGAAGACGAACGAAGCTTTTACAGGTTTCGAAAAGACATTGGGGTAAGTTATTAATGACAAAAATGTTATTTTAGGGTGGAGTATCCCTTTAAGATTGTTAATATCATTAGGGCTGGATGAATTTTTTCAATTTTGTTTCATTAGAATGTAATGTTTTGCCACAATTTAAATTTTTTTTTACTTGGAAAATCAGGGTTTGAATACAAATATTAGCAAACTTTACAATTAGTCACAGTTATTAAGAGAGTTAAGAGAGAAGAAGAAAAAACGAACATCTAATTTTACTGATCATGTGTGATGTGCTTTCTTAACATAGAACATATAGCTAGTCTTCAGCGGCCATTCATATAGAATGCGTTTTTGCTTAAAAAAACAAAAACCATAAGATGTGGCAGAGAATGGAAAAATAAAAGGTTTTGAGACGCAAGTAGCTTTTTTTTTTTTGCCATATCGCCCAGCCCTAATTCCTGTTAGGAAAAATTACAATAAATTACTTTAATTTTCACAATATACCTGTTAAGTTTTTATTATGGTAATCCGGTTATCTGCAACTTCAAAAATTAGTAAAATTGGAGACCAATTACATGGTTTTGTTAGTTGAAGATAGTCATTGGCCCAGTTGCGAGAAACAAACAAATGCATACAAATAAAGCCGATGACTGCAGGAAGAACCATTCAGAGACAGTGAAAAAACTGTATTTTATATCAGAAACATACTTTCATTGTTTTAGAAGCTCATCACTCTGATAAATGGATGCAAAGCCAAAATAATGGCTTGGAATGTTTGACCAACCTCCTGCAAATCTTACAAGCAAAATCTGAATCTATGATACTCACTGGCAGTGCTACTGGTGTATTTGGCACTGCTTGAGCGTCCGCGGATGATCGGCTGCCTGTTCACAGCGTTCGAAACCTTCCGGAGAAGAGCCTTGGGATCTGGGACAGAAGCTTTCCGCACAGAGCTGCTTGACTCGGTGCTACGGTTTGAAAATCCTGTCCGGCTCGTGGAAGACTCTGTGTCACTGGGAGTGTTGAAGGAGCTCGTCCTTTTCCTGGGTTGAGCCAAAATGTCCAATCGAGAGAGCTTCTTGCTCTCCTGAGCACCTCGAATGTTTGCCGAGGGGTTGACGTCAGAGTTTTGAGACGTCCGATCGGTTTCGGTGCCTTCGTTGTCGGAGGCTTCACCCAAACGGGCTCGGCGAAGCATCGAAGCCCTTGTCGGTTTCGGAGCGGAGAGGCTATTAGAGCGAGCTAGAGCATTGTGCTCTTTGGATTTGCTCGTACCATCCTTTTTAAGAGGAACAGTGTACTTTTTGTAAGGTAGGGAACTTAATTCTTGGTCGGAGACGGCATCCGGCCAGTGCCGTGTGGTGGGACTTTGAAGATCAGGTCCAAAGTCTTGAGAACTGAGGTTACGACGGAGTTGAAAATGCTTGCTTGGATCTACCTTGCCATTGCGGTCCTTTATCCCGGGTTGGCAAGATGGATCACCAGAAGTCTTAGGTTCTCTGGACTCTCTCAAGTGTCCTCTGAGGACCACTGGCTTCTTTGGCATGGAAACTAAAGCGTTTTTCCCGCTGATTGTACTGGAAGTGTCGGATTCTCCAGAGAAGGAGTCCTCCAGGTGGGAGCGACCGTTGTTGTCTTGCTGCTGGTGTTTAACCAGAAGCTTTGCTTCCAGAGATGCTAGAACATCCTCAGTGTCTTTGAGGTAAGATTGAGTGTCTTGATTGCTTATACCTTTAAAAGAATCTTTGCTAGAGGGTTGCATAGATATTTGAGGCAATCTGGACAAGTGGATGTCATCGTTGGTCCTTTCTTTGGTATAACTTTCTTGTCTAACAATGGACACTAAATTGTCTCCACCAACAGAGTCATCTGGTTGATCAATGTTGGGTGGTGAACAGTCGCTATTGCTAAGTTTGCCATGCTGTCGTGTTAATGTTGCTGTGGAGAACTTAGAGGTTAAATCTTTTGCCTCTTCTTGACTGGTCTTTATAGACCGGTTCCACATCTTCTGGGTCGAATCAGGAGTCTTCCTGCATTGCTCAACTACAGAGCCATCATCGGATTTGCTGGCATCGCTCAAGCTGTCCGGATCCAGATCATCTTGGACACTTAGTTTCTGCGGATCCCACTTTTGCTTCTGAACTTGCGAATTCTGCTCCACCCCGGACAGGTGAGAATCTGTTTGGATGTGTATTGTTGGCGGTGGTGTCTCAATCTTCTCCTTCGAAGGAACCTGAGGCAGAACTCGTCTTGATCTGCCGCTTTGGCCGGTTTCTGAGAAGTCAGCACTTCGGTTAAGCACAACCTGGTGGTTGATCCTTTCACCAGCTTAAAAACAAAAACAAATAGGATACATGAAATGTGCTAGCAAAGACAAATACAAGAAAATTACGAAACAAAGCAAAGTTTCCATACCTCTGGTAGAAAGATCAGCCTGTGTTGGGCTATCAAAGAGTCCTGAAGCAGGACCAGAGTCTGAATAGGTGTCAGCCAAACTGGCCCAACGAGAAACCCACCTTGTGCCTTTGGGCGTTAATGTCGTCATCGACTGTATCTACAGAAAAACGGAAACTAATTTAATGCAAACTCTTACAACATCATAGCTCTTTAAAGTGGTCATGTTTTTTTTTGAAGTTGAGATATTTTCACCTTATCTTTAAAGTAATTTTATCTTTTAAGTCAAATTTGCCTTGAATAATCCTTTTAGTGCCCAGAACAGCTAGGAACAAATATTGCAAATATTTGTGAAAATACTGATTAACATCATTGTAGATACACCATTTTATTATTTTCAAATTATTTGACGTTTTATTCAAAAGAATTTATATTACAAATATATTTTCTTAAATTATTTTATGTAAAACATGGTTTATGAAATGTACTATATATAATTTTTTAAATAAAATTTCATTTAAATCCTTCTAGATCTAACCGGAAACGTTAAAAATAAAAACATTTGTAAATATCTGAATTAATATTAAAATATTTATTAAAAGTCTTAAAGTTCACTGTAAAAAAAAAGAAAAGAAAAGCAAATTAGGAACCTCTACAGCTATGCAAAAATTAGCACATAATAAAATTTCATATTTAATTACATTTATTTATATACCTCACTTTTAATACATTTTTCTTGTAAACTTGTTAGGCTTGATTGTGTGCTAATTATTATAATTTAAAATACATTTTTTTATAGGTCTGAATGTTCCAAAAACCTTATTAAATACATTACTTAATACTGATTACATATACACTCAAACTTTAAATTAAAAGAAAATCTCTTTATATACCAAATGAAAATATCTCAACCATAAAGAGGGATCGGGTCCTTTAATGATTCAAATCACCCATCCATAATCATCTGAAAGCAGGAAAGAGCCAAAAGACATCAAGCCATCAGATCAGCTTTGAGAAGATCCCCAAGAAAGATCCAAAGCACACTGAAAAATGTGTAGATTGTGGTGATTGACAGATAGATCTACTGATGCCAATGATCCGGAGTGAGTTTACCTGTACAGGACCCTTGGCTGTGTCACTAAGGTCTGTTGAGTATTGACCCAATTTTGGGCTTGAGCTATTCTCACTGAGAAGAAGACTATTGTGACCCTCAGTGTCACCAACTATAGGCTTAACTGTTGCTGCTGCTGAGGTTTGGCTGTTGTCACAAACACCAAACACCTGTTAATGATAAAGCATGCATGAATATGTCTGTTCCCAACTAACTGGAACTCCTCAAATCTTGACTGGTTAAATTATTCACAAGTAGTGGTTGACTGGTATAAATTTTTTGAAAGTGATATTAAGCAAGTGTTGGATGGGGATATCACAACACTTAATTTAAGTTAGCAAAAAACATGCACAACAATTGCTGAAATTAAATATATATTTATTTTATATAATAAATGATATAATTGTCAATAAGTCTAAATAAAAGTCCCATGCCCCATAAAAATATTAATTTCTGCTTCCAACATACCAGCCAAATGGAAAAAAGGCAGATGACGATATTTAAAGAAATAAATAAAAAAAGCCAAATATCACCCGATATATCGGTTGATCTCTATTCAAAACAAACTTGAAATGTTATTAAAAAAAAGACTAGCATTAGGGTTTACAGTGTACATCAGCCAAATTGAACAAAAATGATTGGCCAATGCAAATATACATGTTTAAAATGCCAAATATCGGCCGATATATCGGTCGACCACTATTCAAAGAGAACTTGAATTGTGATAAAACACTAGGGAAGCTACTGAAAAAATCTGAATAACAGAACTGAAACAATGCTTTCTAATAACACAATGTGTTTTTGGTCTCTTGCTGTTTGAGTCTGTTGTCAAGTACCTGATCGATCAAGCTCCGTGCCTCCACAACCTCTTTGTCTGGACTTTCGGCTTCAACGGTGTAAGTACCAGCATCACTTAAACTGTCATCCTCTTCCTGCTGCTTGAGAACCAAAGGTTTGGCCTCTGTACTGTTGTCTTCCTTGAGTGCAAAGGAAGATTTAATTGACTGATTCACTGTATGAGACGTAGCAGGAAAACTCTGTGTCACCGAGGATCCAGCATTAGATGACGAGGTCTTCACCCAAGTCGAGTTAACGTCCCATGTGGGAGCAGGACTGGGTTTCGAGACCCTGAGCAACTCCGCAGCAAAGTCCTGCGACAGTTTGGATCTCCGGCCGACGCTGCCGAAAGTTTTAGACGAAGAGCGCGAGCTGAGGCCAGAGGTGCTCATACGGACTTCAGTCTTCTCTCGTCTGAGGGATCCAGCCCGCTGAAGACCATCTGGACCTTTGAGGGGAATCGTGAACTGTTGCGTGGGTGGATTATGTGTGGATGATGTTGACCGTTCTCCACCTTTCCGTTTGTCTAATCTGCTTTTTAGAGCAGACTGGAAGTCGGGAGAAGACATGTTATTAGTGAACGACTCCGAGCGCTTTTTTCGTTCTGTATCTTCAAAAAACTCAATCACAAAAGCTTGCTGGGGATCCGGTTTGCCTAGGCTTTTTGAAGTGTAGTTAGTTGGGTAATCTTCTCCCTCCGGTTCTTGATTGATCTTTTGTGACTGAATCATTTGCGTTTCATCCAGTTCATCAAAATCAGGGTCTTCATGATGGTGTGCATCTATAAATAAGTTACAGATCAATATTTAACCTCTGGATATATTTGAAAACTGTTTTCGTCTAGAAACACAAGGTCATAGAGTATAAATTATTATTTTAGTTAAACATCCCACCAGGTTTATTATTGTTAATTAAAACATTTTAATTTATTTCAGCTATAGTTACCAAGGCATTGTTTTTCATTTTCATTTAGTTCAATCTAAAGCATAAAATTACTAAAACTGAACTAAAAATGAATAAAATTATTATAATTTTAAACTGTTTAAATATAAATTTATTTATAAATTATACAAATATATTTGAAAACTCAAAACACACAACAAAATCACTTAAAATGTTAATATGAAAATAGAAAATAAAAATGAGTATAAGTAATTCGATTTTTTTGTCATTTCATTAATAAAAAACAAATTTACTAAAACTTCACATTTTAAATGAAAACAGAAAAATGTTAAATTACAAATTCATAAATTAAAAATTAAAGTATATTAATTAAACCAAAATAAAAATGTATCCCACCACTTATTGTTTTCTATTTCCACAACAAAATTATTAAAACTTTACATTAAAATATCGGTGCCGATGCCGATATTTGGAAATTCTCAGAAGTCCTGAAGCATGCTTTTTGTTTATGTTTATGTTTACAGACAGACACCCGTGTTTCCCACAGACTGCTAATTTTAATTCTGAAATGTTAAGTACTCATTTTATTCAACAAAGTATAACTCCTCTTGGAAAATCTATTTGTGGCGGTTTTGATAAAGTGACGGGCCGTCACAAATAACTCAATGTAAAACTAAATTAAAATTTTTTAAACGAACCCTAAATCAAATAAATAAAACAAATTAAAGAAATCAGTTCATATAAATGTTTAATTAAATTAAGTAATTAAACATTTATCTGACTCTAGTGGTGTAAACCTATACTACATAAAACATATCTGAATGAAACGTTAACAGCAGACGGGCTTGAATCGTCACATATTTGTATCAATTTTCAACTCGCTCGCAGTGCATCATTAGGGTGCTAGTGAAAATAGTATTTAATTAATAGTCAGAGAAAAAGATGCATTATTTATTTTTTCAGATAGCCTTCCCATGGTTCTCTGTTGTCTTTTACCTTTTAAGGTCTTGTTCAAGAGCTCGTCTGAATCAAAGCGCTGTTCTAGACTCTTTTTCATAGTAGCATCACTCTGAACCAACCAATCAGCAACTTTGTTCTCCACCGACATCACTTCCGGGAGCCTGGCAATCGACTCCTTGCTGGGCTTCCTGCTCTGACGGATGGAGAGCTTGGAGACGTGGTCCTTGATCTTCATCTTTCCAGGGGTTTGGTCATCAAACTCGATGGTGAAGGAGGCATGGCCCTGAACTACCGAGGGCTTGGCGGGGGGTTTGTGCTCCGTGTCTTTTGTGGGAATCTCTTGGACTTCCTGGGAAGCAGTTTTGGGCTTTGAATGGATCTCCTTTGTGGGGATCTCAAAGTAACTTGGTTCCTTGCGGTAAGAGTAACCGTGTTTGTCCTGGCCATCCTGAAGTTCATCTGGAGAAACGCTGAGCTCACGTTTGGTACAATCTGTGTGGTTTTCTGTGAGAAGACATCAGCAGTAGATAAACGAACAGAAATGGGACGAACTGTGCATCTAAACACGCTCAATCAATTTCTTCACAAAATGATTCACTGTTTGAATCGCTTGAAACACTGCATGTGGTTCAAGTTGTAAATGCAATGAAAACTCAGCCCAAATATGAATAAAGACACCTTTTTACCAGTGTCATTGAAATATTAAAATTATTTTGGGAGCCATTATATATTATGCATTCAAAAATTATTTTTAATGCATTAAAAATGCCTCATTTTTAATGCATTGTGGTTACAATATTCATGACATCATACATTTACCTACAATACATTACATGTACTTATATTCAATACAATTGATTATTTGTATACGTTTAAAAAGTATATTTCATTAACTTATGACAAGATGTAACATGACAATGTTTCAGATGTAAGAAATGTGAATATTAAAATGCATTTTAACCTATACATTATATATTTTCATAAATGATTTTATCATATATGTTACAAATAACTATGATTTATTATACATAGTGTTACCTTATTTTTTTATATTTGTCATTTTTATTTAAATGTTTTAAAATTGTTGCTATGTTATTTTCTCTCTGTCTATGCGGTATATAATTTATTTTTATTTTTTCCAGCTCTAGTTTTAGTTATTTTAGAACATCAACTTAAAACTAAACAAAAATAATGTATATTGCCTTGGCAACTAACTCACATAAAATAAGTTATTAAATTTTTACTGCAGTTAACATTTATTTAAAATAAAAATGATGTTTTAAGTTTTAGTTAACCATAACACAACCCTACCTTGTTAAAACCGATTTCAAATATTTTCTTGAAAGTGTAATCTATTAAAATTCAATTAAATATAATTTAATATGAAACTATAAATTTTCGACTTGTTTTGTGTTTTATGGAAGGTTTGGCTTAAACTACCATCATACTTAGCTACGCATTTCATTTACTATAAAAACATGCCATTAATAATGTCTACATTATTAAACTGACCCATGATATCTAGGTTAAAACAATGCATTCATGGATTTATTGAAGTTTTAGAGATTATTTTATTAGAACTACTGAAATCAATACAACATAATAAAAATACAATTAAAATAAAATATAAACTATACAAATCTATATATATATATATTAAAAAATCAATTTAATATAAGATTAATAAAAATTATACAATTTTCTTTTTAAATAAAATGGTACATTATTTATTATAAATAAATTAATAAAATAAAATAGCTGGAGACACACTACTTATTTTACACCACTGGTTTGAAAGAAAAGATTTTTCTAAGCTTCACAGACTCAGTATTTCTGAAAGCACCGTCACTTCTAATTAACTCTATTAAGATATACAGAAGAGGAGCTAATTAACGTATTACTTAAGATTACTTACCGCACTCCTACTGTGAGAAAACCTTGGTAAGGTCAAGTATTTCAGGCCCTATCCAGGTTTCACTGGTGCATAAAGCGACTTTCACTATAGGTGGCGCTATTCAGCACGACGTAACCGAAATAAAAACCTATGAATCCCTTTCAGTCGGAGATTAAGATGGTGACTGCTCGTGTTTAACAAAGAAACAAAGTAGTAAACTAAGACTTCAAGTCGTCTGAAGTTTCTATGGTCACCTGTTAATCTGAAGAAAACTCTGAGATCTACTTAAGACTGGAGGGAAAACACAATGACCTTCTCATTGGACTAAGACGGCAGCTAATCCATCACGAGTGACGTGTTTTAAAGCTCACGCCAGCCAAGGGGTTTAGTACTGAATTCCCCAGGATCACCGAAACAAGAGGATTTTTCTCTTCTCGGCTCACAAAAAGCATCTGGAAACTCATGGTTGGGACTCAAACTCAGTGTAAATCTTCATGTCAGTTTCTGACCTGTGTGATGTTCATGGACGCTCGGATCACAGCGCTGAGCTTTATCTTCATCATCCTCACCCCACCAGGATGGCTGACCGTACAGAGGAGTGGGTCTGGACACAGACGGATCTGTAATGAGACGACTTCTGCCATTAATGCTGCTCCAATCACAGAAGACACTGTGCATTAATACAGTACAACTGATGACATTATCTCTAACATAGGTATAATAGTAGTAGTAGTAAAAATAACCGTAATGGTAAATAAATAAGAATCATATAATTAAATAATGAACTGATGAGAATTCTTATTTTACAAAAGAGAAAACAAAAAATAATTAAACTATACAAAATGATAAAATAAAATTAAAAACCAATGTATTACCAGATAAATAAAAGTAATACAAATGAAACCTGATCAAAATAAACAAACCTAACATTATTTCTTTAAAAAAAAAAATTAACGGTAACAATTATTTAAAAAAAATAATACTCATTGAAATAGAAAAATATACAAAATAATTTAACAAAGTATTTAATATAACATGAACAAACATCATAAAATGTATAAATAAAATATTATTTGATAACCATAACAAAATAAATAATAAAAATAACATTATGAATAAATTAATGAAATTAACTTGTTATATTACTTCTTTTACCCCCCCCCCCCAAAAAAACATGAAAGAATAAATTACTATTAAAACAAAAATACAAAAACAATAAGAAAAAAATTGATGAATAAAAAAAATACAATAAAAAGGTGACTTTGCTTATTTTAGAAAAACAAATTCAAAAAAAAAAAAAAAAAAAAAATCAATAAATAAACAAAATTCAAACACAAATCATAAAAACTAATAAATAAATAAAAATCAAAAACCTCCATTCACTGTCTATGCAGAAAAAGAACTAGTGCTATCTAATGATTAATCACGATTAATTGCATCCAAAATAAAAGTCTTGGGTGACAAAATATGTGTGTGTGTACTGTGAATACATACTCCCATACAGTATATATTTTGGCAATATTACATGCATATACATTTATTTTCTTATATTTTATATGATATTTTTAATATATTGTATTTATACATTCATGATAAATATACACAGCACACAATCGCGTAGTTAGTTGATGTGATTAATCGCGATTAATCGTTTGACAGCACTAAAAGTACTAAACCCAACTCATGTCAGCGCCAGCAAGCACAACAGCCTAATTTGAAACCAAGACAAAACTTTTATGCACGTCTGGCCTGAAGCCCTTGGAAAAGCAACAGTAGTTTAACAAACAGCACAGAGTCGACTCCACCCAATCTGTGCTAATCTACAGCTGTCTGTCAGAGAGAACCAGTCACGCTGGTTACAGCAAGCCTCAGCACGGACTCCTTCGTCACAGAAGCACGGTTTAACATCAACAGAGAGAACGAGTTCACATGTAGCACTCTTAGAGCAGGACAGACACAAACACTAACACTTCAGTAGCATCACGTTATTAAAACTGGGCTAAGAGATTCACTGGGGAAAAATGTGCTAAAACATGATTCAATCCCATGAGTCAGCTGGGCAGGACCAGGTCAGAAACCACAGGAAGTTCAGGACAGAAACTTTCTCAAAGTTGCTGTGAGAGCTTCCACTGTTGACCGTCTAACGACACGTGCATTTCAACGCTTACGTTTATTTCGAGTAAACTGTAACTACTTTATTACTTGAAATGGGCAAATATGAAAAACTACAATTTGAATTCAACTAGTTGCAAAGGCAACATTTGTCATTAATTTAAACTTGAATAAAAATTAGTTAGACATATATAAAAAGACAACGGTAGAGTAAAATGACTAAGACTTCTGAATTATTATTTAATGAAAGCAGGAAATACACAAAGCCAAATTAAAAATATTAGCTAAAATATACTTAATATAAAATAACCAACCCATGAACAACCTGCAGTTTCCTCACGAACAAAAGTTTGCAAAGTTTTCTTTTTGGGAAATCTACATCATCTACAAACAGGTTCGGAGTCTGTATTCAGCGGATGATTCAGATCTTCCACTTGGTTTAACCGTGCAACACCTAGTTTCCCAGCAGCACCACTGTCCCTCCTTGTGAGCAGCACACTGATGTCTCTCTGGGAGTCTCTGTTGATTGGGGATTTGGTGTTTTTAGAGGTCTGATCACCTCACTAACCCTCAGTGTGAGCAATAGTGCTGGTGCTGGTTGACTTCTCAAGCTCTTGTGCGTATGAGGACACACATGTGAAGTGAACAAGTCCGCACAGATCAGCAGGGCGAGTCTGGCGCTCGTTTAACAGGGTTTAACAGTAATCACATCACAGCACCTGCAGCAGGGCAATGCCAACTCAACAGATTAATCGGCTTAAAGGGACAGTTCACCCAAAAATTCAGCTGTTCTGGTAATTTACTCATCTTCAGGCCAAGTCAAGATGTAGGTAACTTTTAGTTTTTAGCTGAAACTGTAGTCCTTGGTGATTCAAACAATGAGAGTCAGCTTTGAGAGTAGGGCTGCACGATGTGTCGTTTAAACATCGATATCGCGATTTACTAATCCACGATAGTCACATCGCAGGATGTGCGATGTAGGCTGTCGTAGTTAATCCGTTATTCATTAACTGTACGGGCCAGCTGCTCCCCGGCCCTTGACGAATGTGATTGCACAGCTTAACCATCATAGAGTGAAAGTTTATCATTTGCATGTGTTCATGCGTGCGTTTCATGTGTTCATGCGTTTTTAAGTCCTGTCAGTTTAACAGGGCAGAGAGAGGGAGAGAGAGAGAGCGCGAGAGAGAGAGAGAGCGCAAGAGAGAGAGCGAGCGCAAGAGAGAGCGCGAGAGAGCGAGAGAGAGAGAGAGAGCGAGCGCGAGAGAGAGCGCGAGAGAGAGAGAGAGCGAGCGCGAGAGAGAGAGAGCGAGAGAGAGAGAGCGCGAGAGAGAGCGAGCGAGAGAGAGAGAGCGCGAGAGAGAGCGCGAGAGAGAGAGAGAGCGCGAGAGAGAGCGCGAGAGAGAGCGCGAGAGAGAGCGCGAGAGAGCGCGAGAGAGAGCGAGAGAGAGCGAGAGAGAGAGAGAGCGAGAGAGAGCGCGAGAGAGCGCGAGAGAGAGAGCGCGAGAGAGAGAGAGCGCGAGAGAGAGAGCGCGAGAGAGAGAGCGCGAGAGAGAGAAAGCGCGAAAGAGAGAGCTAGAGCTGAAACAACGAATCGATTTAATCGATAAAAATCGATTATTAAAATAGTTGTCAACTAATTTAGTCATCGATTCGTTGCTAAATAACTTTTATTTGCCGTAAGCGGCTCATTTCGTGCATATTTCAAATCTGCGGTGACCAAAGTGTGGCAGTAATGAGCCATCGGAGGTTTTACTCAGCCAGTACAACAGGAGAAGTAGCGAATAGCCAATAGCTGGCCTCGTTTTATGTCACGTGCTTCCCGAACAGCGTCTCTGCAGCATTTAGCGGGATGTGGGAGACTGGGAGTACTTTACTTTGAGCCTTCAAAAAAGAAGAGTAACCTGTAAACTCTGCACTACTGAACTGTTTAAGGGGACGTTCACATATCGCGTCTTTTGCGCGCTCAAGTTCGTTATTTCCAACACCGCACCGCATCGAGTTAAAAACATCTCAACTTTTCAGAATGCTGCAAGCGCATCGCGGGTCATGTGACAAGAACTAACCAATCAGCTTCATCCTTTCCCGTAACAACGTTAAAAGCTCAGTCAAGATGAAAGGAACAGCTGATCATAGTTGTATATGGATTTCCATTTTGAAATAAATTTGGTAGCAGAGCTACTGCAAGTGATTTTTTGAGCTGCAAATCCATTTATCCTTTGCTGAAATTTCCGCGTCTTCAAGGAGAGAGCACGTCATGGTTGCTTAGCAACGGCAGACGCCTCAGGGGCGCTTCTGCGCGAGCGCTTTGGAAAGAAGGAGAAAGCGGTGCGCCTAGCGTTTTCCACGCGTTTTTAGGCACGATATGTGAACGGCCCCTAAGACTTTTATTTGTGCAGATTCTCCAGTACAATGTTGTTTGCAAATGTTTAGTCGTAAAAGCTGATAACATTGCTTTTTAACAGTTAACATTTAAAGCTTTACAAACATGTTCTGTGGTCAGTTTGTCGTTTACCAGTTCAAAATTCAGTCGTGCAGCCTAATTATGACTGAATGAGAGAGGTAAATGTTTAAAGATATTTGAAATGCACTTTTTTTCTAAGTATTCACTGCTCTTTTTCACACAGCAGGTTTTTTGTGTGTGACTGTCCAATTTTTTTTTTTTCTGGACAACCTTCTGATGGATTTTACTTTAAATTGTGAGTTCCATTCAGGTTTCATGTCACTGGCACTTTATTCGAAGGATTGTTTACAATTTCACAGCATAAGCTATAAAGCTGTTTCCCAGTAAATAATAAAATACAATGCACTGCAATTTTATTCTGTTTTATCCTTATTCTTCGTGAAAATATGTTCTGAAAGATTCCTTAATAAGCTTCGTTCGGGATGTTAAACTACTTTAGGAGCTCTAAGGACTGCCATGGTGAAAACATTATTTTAAATCTCCTTGTGAAATTTGCTAGAGTATGGGTCAGTGTTCTGATTGCAGAAGAGTTCGACAAAGGATTACTAACACAATAAAACAACTCCAGGTATATTTTTGATTAGGATATGACAGTGCAAAATGGTTAAAATCTCTTAAAAATCTATGCTGAAGGATAAAGACCATTTACTAATAATTTACTTGGGGAAAAAATGGGAAAAACTAAAATATAAGTACATAAACCGATTAATCGATTAATCGTAAAAATAATCGACAGATTAATCGATTATCAAAATAATCGTTAGTTGCAGCCCTAGAGAGAGCGAGCGCGAGAGAGAGAAAGCGCGAGAGAGCGAGCGCGAGAGAGAGAGAGAGCGAGCGCGAGAGAGAGAGAGCGAGCGCGAGAGAGAGCGAGCGAGCGCGAGAGAGAGCGAGCGCGAGAGAGAGAGAGCGAGCGCAAGAGAGAGAGAGAGCGAGCGAGCGCGCGAGAGAGAGAGCGAGCGCGAGAGAGAGAGCGAGCGCGAGAGAGAAAGAGAGCGAGCGCGAGAGAGAAAGAGAGCGAGCGCGAGAGAGAAAGAGAGCGAGCGCGAGAGAGAAAGAGAGCGAGCGCGAGAGAGAGAGCGAGCGCGAGAGAGAGAGCGAGCGCGAGAGAGAGAGCGAGCGCGAGAGAGAGAGCGAGCGCGAGAGAGAGAAAGAGAGCGAGCGCGAGAGAGCGAGCGCGAGAGAGAGAGCGAGCGCGAGAGAGAGCGAGAGCGAGCAAGAGAGAGAGAGCGAGCGCGAGAGTGAACGCGAGAGCGAGCGCGAGAGAGAGAGCGAGCGCGAGAGAGAGAGCGAGCGCGAGAGAGAGAGCGAGCGCGAGAGAGAGAAAGAGCGAGCGCGAGAGAGAAAGAGCGAGCGCGAGAGAGAAAGAGAGCGAGCGCGAGAGAGAGAGAGCGAGCGCGCGAGAGAGAGAGAGCGAGCGCGCGAGAGAGAGAGAGCGAGAGCGAGCGCGAGAGAGAGAGCGAGCGCGAGAGAGAGAGCGAGCGCGAGAGAGAGAAAGAGAGCGAGCGCGAGAGAGAAAGAGAGCGAGCGCGAGAGAGAGAGCGAGCGCGAGCGCGAGAGAGCGAGCGAGAGAGAGAGAGAGAGCGAGCGCGAGAGAGAGCGAGAGCGAGCGAGAGAGAGAGAGCGAGCGCGAGAGAGAGAGCGAGCACGAGAGAGAGAGCGAGCGCGAGAGAGAGACCGACCGCACGCAAAATAAAATATCGCAATGTAATTTTTTCCCAATATCGTGCAGCCCTATTGGAGAGTCACAAAAACACGTACAAAATTCATTTTCAGAATAAAAAAAATAAATTTTCGGGTCTTATGAAGCGAAATGATTGGTCTGTGCAAGAAACTGGGCGATTTTTTGAGATCTTTCAGGTTTAAAGCCAGATTTTTTCTCCAAAGTGAAAGTTGTAGAAACTAGATCGTTCATTTTCCTTAACAAAATAAATATCTTAATAGAAAAATTTTCGTAGTTTCTGCATGAAATATTGTGTCAAGTCAAGAAACAGGTTTCTGTTGCCTGATAGTATTAATAATAATAATAATATTTATTTTATTAAATGTGCAAAAAAGTAATGTTGCAAATGTACATTTTCGTTCATCACAATCAGTAACATCTGTAAAAATTGTAGCAACCTTATTTTTATATGGTAAAAAATTATCATTTTTTTGTCTATTACGGTCTATTTTGGCGTATAAACATTATCTCGAACATTTATCGAATTCTTCATATTTTATTGAGGAAAATTATATGGTGATAATAATCATTATGGACCGTATTAGTTGTAATCCAGATCCTCGGGGTGATGTCCGGTTCACGAACGAATCATGCTTTTGAACTGATTCTTTTTAGTGAACCAGTCACTCGTCAAATCGAACTGAATCAGTCTGTGACTTGAGCAGCACAAATCCACAAGTTACTTGATTAAAACTCACTTTCAGACCCCTGATGGTCACTCAGACTGGAAATGAGGACACAGTTCGGACTGGAATGGAATGGAGTCAAAATTAATGTTTTTATGTTATAAATGGTTTATGTAAAACGCTGAGTTAAGTCTAGTTTTTTTTTTTCAAAGTACGTTTCCCTTCATTATTGGGGTGCTTTAATAAAAAGGTTGTGTATGTGAGACATCACTGCATAATTATATAAACTAAATGGTGAATTGGTTATTTGAATCAATTCATTGAATCAAACCCAAAGAACCAGTTCACTGAAAAGAATCAGATTCAGCTTCTCTGTAATTCTGTCATAATTAATGTTCAGTTTCTTGCACAGACTGATCGTTTCGCTTCATAAGACCTCTATATAAATCATCAGGAGTCACATGTATTAATTTTGTGTACCTCGATATGATTTTTTTTTGGGGCGCACAAAGTCGTGCATCACCAAGAACTATGGATTTAGCTGAAAATCTTCCTTACTTGTTCCTAGTGGAGAATAACGTCAGCTACATCTTGGATGGCCTGAGGATGAATAAATTAACAGCAGATTTTCATTTTTGGGTGAACTGTCCCTTTAACACTACACTGATGGAAAGAAGAGTCATTCAAAAGCCAGCAATATTCAAACTTGACTTGCACTTCCTGAACGAAACAACAGCACTAGTCAAGTAAATCTGCAAATATGGAAATATAACAATGATATTATCACTATTGGTCAGATTCTGCAAGCTGAACATTGAACAAACGCTGACAGGATCTATATATCTCTGAATAGAGCCTGTACATTAGATATGTCATAAGTACAGGATCTTCATGTCACCTGTGATGATTTTCCGCTCTGTTTGGTCTGATTTGACGCGTAACACGTCTGAGTTTCGGCATCTCTCATCTGTCTGAATGTGTTTCTTGGTTTCCGGCGTCTCTTGACCAAGCTGAAGTTGACTGGTGTATTTTTCATGCTGGAATTCAGAGAACATATTATTTTTAATAATAATTTTATTCTTATTATTATTCAATTGTCTAAATTAGTTCATTTATAATTTAGGCAATTATTATTATTACTATTATTAATTTAAAACGTATAATCTAGATAATTTAATAATAATAAAAAAATTCTAAATGTATAATTTACGAATTTAGAACATTTAAAAATAATAATTTGTCTAAATTTAGAATTTAAACAACTTAATAATAATAATAATAATAACAATAATAGACTACTATTATTTTTCTAGTAAAAATATTAAATGTATACATTTATAATTTAGAGAAAATAGTTATAATAATTTGCCTAAATTATTATTATTACTACACTACAGGTGAAATACTTTGTCAGGGAAAAAAAATCATAATAGTACTTTGACAAAAATAAAAGAATTTTTTTTTTTTTTTAACACTTAATAAATATCTAGTTAAAGAAATAACAATTAAAATATTTCTAAAGCTTTTATTAATCTGTTATTCATTTAAATGTTTAATAATATAGCGAACATGAAATAATATTTTTTTTTACTTGCAATAACAAAGTGCATGTAGACATTACATTGAAAATAAGGCAGAATATTTTTATGAATAGGCAGGAAAACAGAGATGATGTGAAATAAGACTCAAATCTACCTTGAGCGCTTCCTCGGGCACTTTGTGCTGGCTTCTCTCCAGGATGTAGATGTGTGAATGTGTGAACGGTCAAGAACAAACACAAACTATCCCATAATGATCAGAGAGAGACAACAACAGCAGGACAAAACCTCAAGATCTGCCTTTAAATCGCTTGCAGCATCGTTTCTATCGAGCGGAGCACAACACTGTCCCCAAACACACTTCTGGACAAATCGGTCTCATAAACAAGAAAGCTGCTTTTCTGCTCTTTATCAAACAGAATTGCTGCAAAGTTACTCAATTTCACGCCAGGGTCAGAGGAGCTCGCTCTCAGCATTGAGCAGAGGCCTGAGTCAAACCACACCAGACGTACATGCTTGTTTTATTCAGTTTTGAGTTTAAGGAAGGATATCATATCCAAAACGAATGACATCTGATAAATTCAGGGTGATGTAGGTCTGATCGGGGATGCGAAGGTCATTCACGAAGGTCTGGTGATGAAGAAAAGGTTCATCAATGTTAAATGCTTGGTAAGTCAATATATTAACACAAGAGCAACTTCATAAGCAGTATACATTTTTATTAAAAAAGGATTTCAGCATTTCAGTTAAATGTGCTATTTTGGTTGCAAAGGACTCATTTTCTCACACTTTAATTTTGGTGAATGCAAATTGCTCAAAGCTCACTATATTTGCACGTTTGCATCAGGATTCGTACAGAAACTGCAAAAATGAAATTCTAGGACTTAAGGACTTTAGGCACTACTTTTGGGGTTTTTAAAGACTAAAATCAGAGATCTCACTTATCAAACAATATCGTCATTATCTTTCCAGTTCTAATAAACTAATAAAACAAAATGGGACCAATAAAGTGCAGCACAAAAGCATGCAATAACATTTGAAAGGATATTATGACAAAGTTATCGCTTTCCTTATATAAATAACAAATCATAAAAGGTGTAAAAATTGCATTTATTCTAACCAAATCAAGCAGGCTTGTATAAGATCTATATTTGCATTTGTGCATGCAGAAACTGAAGTGTTTGCAATGTGATTTTACACTTTTATATCACACAGCAGAAATGCATGATGGTTTTCAAATTGTATTTTCTATCACACCATTTGATGGAAATGCATTTAAAGCAAATCAAGCAGCCTTATATAAAGTATATATTTGCATTTGTGCATGCAGCAACTGAAGCACTTTAAACATGCAACATGAGATGCATTTTATTTTATATTTTGTAAATCACAAAAATGATCAGCCCTATATAAAATCCATATGTGCATCCAGAAGCACTTGTATAACATGCAGAAGATTGCATGGAAGCTGCTGTTGCATTGCATTGTTGCAACGCAAAATGTTTCAAATCTCACTGTTTGACCAAATTGCAATCATTATAACCCAATAAAGCAGCCTAACATAAAATCCATGTGTGCATTTGTGCATGCAGAAATGGCAAAAGCACATTTAATGAGATATGCATACCCCGTTGAGGCTGCCCAAGTCTTTGACAAGGTGCTCATCTGCAGACGAATCGTAGTTGATCACGGCGTGTTGTTTGTCCACACTGCGAGACTGCGAAGGTGCAAAGAACAGAAGAACAGCAGCTTATCATAAAACAAACATGCATGCAAATCCATTGCAAAGGCTACAAAGGGCCAGAAAACAAACTTTAGTGTTAAAACGTCTGCTGAGATAGCGGGACAGAGAGGTTTAAAAGAGCAGAATGCCTGTCTACAGCTCTTATCCACCGTCTGAAGAGCAAAGCCATGGTTAAAAGAGTGTCTCCACATAATATCATCATTGGCGAGGACAGAAAACAGTCTATTCCATGGAGAAAACCCCATCAGTAAACATTAACATGTGGCCACAGGACAGCACAATTACCCAGCATTATCGGAGTCAGCAGTCTTCATGCATCAAAGCAGATCGACCCACACTCATTTACAGCCTCATTAGTGCTCATCATGTGATGTCATTGGCACTGAGAGACTCTGGGAGCTTGCGTTTTGCATTTACAGTGACTATTCACATGCATCTTATGAATTATACATTTAAGTTGCATGCAATGCATTGCATAATATTTTTCAATGTCAATGATAGCACATGTTGTAAGAGTCGCTCTGACGTTGCTGGACATCCTCCAGATCTGACGGCGGGTGAGGAATGCGATTCATGAGCGGAGAGGGAGAGGCCGAGGTTTGGACACATTCTGTGTGCATGAATAGACAGGACGAGGCTTTAGACTCGAGCAAAGCGCTGCGGTGAGAGGGCCGTGCTAAACTAACCACAGAAGAACAGAACCGTATAAACAGAGTCAAAACACTGCATTCTAGTGTCAGCAGAACAACAGACAGGGAACAACAGACAGAGAACAACTGTTTGATTTGAGTTTAAGAGACAGAAATAGACCTTTTGCTGACTTCACAGCACGTGCCACACGAGTGAACGGGAGATTGTTGTGCACCAGTGGGCTTTTTTTCTCATTAATATTTTTTTTTTTTTGTGCTGTTAAATGATTAATCGTGATTAATTGCATGCAAAATAAAAATACGTTTTTGTTTAAATAATTTATTGTTATATACTGTGTATATTTATTGCAATATATATATATATATATATATATATATATATATATATATATATATATATATATATATATATACACACACACATATATACACACACAAACAAACACAAGCATGTATACATTTAAGAAACATATGTTATGTTATGTTTATATATTAAATTATTAATTATTATATATAAATTATTATGTATATATATATATATATACACAACATAAAATATAAGAATATAAATATATAAATATAGATGTAAATATTTTGTAAATATATATACTGTGTGTGTGTATTTATATCTACATAATAAATATACACAGTCCACATATGTAAAAAAAAAAAAAAAAAAGGTTTATTCAGGATGTGCTTAATCTTTGACAGCACTAGTTTTTTTTATCACCGTTTATTTTATATGTCTACATAGTTACATTTTTGCTATTTGAGTATGTTAAGTTAAACTAGATGAATAGAAGAAATATTGCATTGGCAATTAGCTAAGGTAAAATAAGTTTAATATTTTATTTCAGTTGAAATAAAACACAAAAAAAGTATTTTTTTTTAAGGTTTTAGTTTTAGCTTAACCCTACTTTTTAAATGATTTTTTAATGGTTTAAGTTGTAGTTTACTACAATACCATACTTTTAAATCATTTTATAACAGTTTTAGTTAACTATGATAACCAAACAATTTTTTTAATGGCTTTAGATTAACTATAATAACCCTGCTGTGCATTTCAGTAAAATCTATGGTTGTAAAAGTTTAACTCTCACACAAGACTTTACAAAGCAAACTGGCTGTTAACTGGAACAGCTGCAAAACAAGTCACATTTATTTCTAGAGCGCTTTATTCAACAGATTGTTCCAAAACAGTAACAAAGAGGACAGTAACAAATACAGAATCATGATTCTGTCGTCTTCTGTAAAGCTGGAATTGAACTGGTTTGATAATTAACAACATTTATGACACTGTTATTATTAAATGTATTAATTCTGAAACTGATTAATCTTACTGATAAAGTAAAACGAACTAATTATGAGATTAGTTACATAAGCAGTTCTACAAAAGACAATAGGGGCATTATTCAGCTCTTTTTTTTTTTCTCGTCTGACTGTGCAAGTGCAGTCAGATCGATAATATTACCCAATATAACTTTTTAATATGCATTTATTAATGCAATTCAAGCATGTGTTTAATATCTGACCTGAAGCATGAGCTCACAGTCCTCCCGGCCCACAAAGATCATCTCTCGGGGCAAACGGTGTCTCGTGCCAGAGCTGCTCACCAGGAACCACGACGTCACGCTCATCTTCAGATCAACATTCTTCAGGAGGAAACTCATGTTATAATCACAACACAGATGCATGAGAAATCACAGACCTTCAGTACAGTCCTCAGGTGTGGAGTCTTTTACACATCACCTACAACCAACTTAATCATGTTTGTGTATCATGCATGCTTTTAGGATCTCTTTATAGAGAACATTTGTAATTATACGGACTGTAAAAAAGTTTAAAGGTGATTTAAGCTCAGAGTGAAACTAGATTTTCAATGAGCGAGTATTTTGTGTTGACTTTGAAATGGTGAGAAATTGGATTAAATTACTATACAAAAATAAATAAATAAAGGTTATGCCATAAAACAAAGAAAAAAAAGTTTAATTATAAATATTAGCGAGTAGTTGATGAACTCATAATCAATCGATGTCAAAGTGAACTGAGTTTATGACTCAATCAAGCTAAAGTTGAAATAATATCCAGGTAGAGTTAAGTGTATTATATTGATATAGTTCACACTGAATTCATCTGGACTTTGATCTTCAGAATGTGTGTGAAAACAATACAACATTAGATTGTTAACACCTGAAACACCAGCTCTGGGGCTCTACAGGTGTTCATTAGACTCTGTCACTGAATTAAATCACATTAGCTGCTAGCATCTCAAGCTAACCTGTAGATCAGGATTCATTAATAACAAACTCAGAGTTCACGGACCAGATGCGGGTTTCCAGCGGTTTCCAGAGCTCACAGAAGATATCGTCTGAAACCTGACAGCACAAATAAAGCCTTTTAAACCCTGTGAAAACACACAGAAGAGGCTTTAGAAGAGGCAGAAGAGTGATGAGTGTTCAGGTAAAACACCTTCAGATAATCTCCAGGCGGCTGAAGCTCAACAGGAAGTTTATTCCCGACATTCCCGAACTCCTCAGCGATCGACGACACGATTTAAAGCGTTTGAATGCGGTTTCAACGCGTCTCCAGCTCTGTTAGACGAAGTGAAATCAGGTAGCCTCGGTTTGCTGCCGTTATTCCCGACGGATTTAGACTTTTATCCGCCTTGAGCGCGACGCTCCGTCAGAGTTTGTCAAGCTGCTCGGTGCGTCAGTGACGTCACGACGCAGCGCCTCCACCTGAAACCACAGCGAATTATTTATTACATTTAAGATACTGTGAAATAAATAAAAATCTTTACTTTCTTCATTTCCTTCTAATTTATTTATATATACATTTGTAATATAGTTAATACAAAAAAAAAACTACAGCGAGAAAAACTAGAAAAAATCCCTTTTATGCGACTAGACTCATGCTGCATATACTGTATATATATATATATATATATATATATATATATATATATATATATAGACATTAATGCGGTTTTCTATAGTTTAAGTGAGCGCAAACTTTATTTAAACACTTAACGTGTGGATGTCATTGCATTAGATGTATAAAATAAATTAAAAAGTAGAAGAAATTAATAATAAAAGTGAAAAAAAAAGATTAATAAAAAAAATGTAAAAATAGCTAGTGCTGAGAATGCGGACAGAAAGTTGTCAAACGTTGGAACACGTGCTTTAACCTTTATTTTGACATTAAGTATAAATATTTAGGAAATCTACAATAGTAAAAATATACTGTAAACGAGTCATAATAATAGTAACTGACTGTGAAACATATATTCAGTTGTATTTTTTATAAACAGACTCGCTGTCCGCCAGGTGGCGCTGTCTGATCAAGAAAGAGAGACCTTTCATCGTAAAACCTTAAACTAAAAGAAGACGAAGAAGCAGTGGGGTAAACATAGTGCACTGATGATAATACCATGGGGATGATTAAAAATAAGACAAAACAACCATTAAAATAAGATTAAACAAATAAAATCAAGACGTTCATTATATGAACAAATGTTGTTGAATTTTGCAAATTAATTATTTATTTATTTATTTTAACAAGTAGAAATTGAAATACTTATAGTGGAATAATCAAGATACAGTCTCTTCTGCGTACTAAGCCTGCATTTATAGCCTGCATTTATTTGATCAAAAATAGAGTAAAAATATTGAAATATTATTCTAATGTAAAGCAGCTGTTTTCTGTGTGAATCTGTGTTAAAGTGTAATTTATTTCTGTGATGCTCCGCTGTATTTTCAGCATCATTCCTCCTTCAGTGTCTTCAGTGTCACATGATCTTCAGAAATCATGAAAATATGATGATTTACTGCTCGAGAAACATTTCTGATTATTATCAGTGTTGAGCTAATGAATATTTTTGTGATACAGCTATTCAAAAGTTCAGAGTAAGTAAGATTAATGTTAACATTGATAAAAATCAGAGATGTTTCAAATCATCATATTTTCATGATTTCTGAAGATCATGTGACACTGAAGCCTGGAGGAATGATGCTGAAAATACAGCGGAGCATCACAGAAATAAATTATATTTTAATAGATACTCACATAGACAACAGCTGATTAAATTGCAAAAATATTTTCTGTATTTCTGATCAAATTACAGCAGCCTTGAGCAGAACAGACTTCTTTCAGAAACATCTTAATTAATGTCTGACTGGCGGTGAACTGGCAGGTGTGACGAGCTTCATATGAATGCACTAAAGGCCTGGATCTCATTATGTATGAACAACACACGTGGTTTGTTTCTGTAATCAAGTGTAAGACTCAGGATCTGCTGCTATCAGCCTGTAACACTCAAGCATCAGTCTGCATGTGTGTAAGTGGATGCAAACCGGTCTGATGTGTGTTCTGCGTCTGTCAGGCTGTAGGTGTGTATCTCTGCCTCTGGCTGCTGTCCTACACACCGTCCAGCTGTGAGGGTTTGTAACCAACATCTGTCTCACACACTCAACCATCTGCTTCAGACTGCAGGAGCAACTCAACAACACACAGAGTAACCGGGGCTAGTTGTCACAGCTTTCACACAGATCAATACTTGTCAAGACGGGTCAGTTTCTGGAAAAAACATGCAGATGGTTGACGTTTGGTGACAACATAACTCAGTATCCATCCTCCTTAAAGCATGATTGTCTATTTAATGGTCACTGCGTAATATTTACATAGTAAAACAGCTGTGAACCTGACAAAAACAGAACAATAAAATCAGTAACACTTTATAGTAAGGTTCTATTTGTTAACTAACAATAAAATACTTCCAGTGCATTTATTAATCTTAGTTATTGCTTGTTTTAACATGCATTACGCAGTATTAAAATCAAAAGATGTATCTGTTAATATTATTTAACAGAGCTGAGCTGACATGAATGAATGAATAGTTGTGTTTTATGAATTAATAATAATAATTTATGTAATAATATTATTACTATGATATAATAATAATAATAATAATGCATAATTAATATTATAATAAAATAAATAATTTTACTGATTTTTGTAACATTTTACAAAAAGGTTAACATGAGTTAACAATTAAAAAAAGCATTATTAATCTTATTCAAAGTTATTTCAGCATTTATGATAATATTATGGACCTGAGCTTTCATGAACATGTCATTAATTAAGACAGTAACAAATGTTTGTTAATGCAGTTATTGATATTTTATGAACTCGTTGTGTTTCAGTTTGTTGTGAAATAATCAACCAATGCAATCCAGCCAAAACTTTATTTGATCAATTCAATGAAAAAAAATGAAAAAATCATAAAAACAGCTGAACAGTGTATACAAATCGAATATTATTTGTATCCTAAAGCTGGTGTTCTTTAGTTCACGTGTTAAAAAAGACAACAAAATGAAAGGATAAAAAAAAAGTCAAATATCTTCCCGACAGTATGAAAGAGCATAATTCATATGAAACATCAGATCTAAAAACAGGAAAAAATAGTTTTGCATATAAAATAAGGTCATAAGGTGAACAGAGAGGAAAGGCCTTTACATTCATGTACATATTGTGATTATTACACATCATATCAGCGATGATCAGAGCTTTCACAATAACAACAATAATAATAATAATAATAATAACCTGCCAACAGATTCTCACATCTGTACAAAGATCATATTTGTGGCCGTGCTGATTACATCGCAACATTTGCATGGTATTTACACCGATGTTGCTTTAAATTACCTTCAAAACACTTCGAATGTACAAATGAGTGTGTGTGTGTGTGTGTGTGTGTGTGTGTGTGTGGAGCACAAAATATTTCTATCTGTTAATATATAAATAACGAAGGAACCGAAGCTAAAAAACGAAGTCATTTCTAACAATGGCGAGGTGTATTTCACCTCGAAGGTCGCTCGGACTCGTAGCTGTTGATCAGTCACTGAAGTTCGTGCAGGTTCGTGAAAAACCAGGACGAGGATCGATGAGACGGAGAAATCCTTTAGACTCTTAACATCAGTGAGTCGTGAAAACACATCCAGCTCACATAAAGGACAAATCAAGCCTGTTTAAGGACCAATAGCACATTTAAACCCAGGATGGATTCATTTAGAAAAGCAATTTCTGATTTTATGCTTGTTGAGCTTTTGTGACAACATGCCCCGGTAGCATCCTCCATTATATTTCCTTTAAAACATGTGATGACTGTTTAACAGCTTTTATATGGAAGCTTGTTTCACCGTGGATTAAAAAAGGTAACTGTGGCTTTTTCTCACAATTCAGATGTTTATTCTCATAGCAATTATTTTTTTTTTACCGGGGTTATATAAAAAATTTAATTTTTTAATTTAAAAAAATTTAATTTTTTAAAAGCCTTTAATTTTTTTTTGCTTTTTTTTTTTTTTAGGTTTGGGCCACGGAATATACAGAATAAAAATGTAACTGTTATATTTTATCATACAATTCGGACATTTTATCTTGCAGTTGTGAGTTTCTATCTGGCCATTCTGAATTTTTTTTTCCTCTCAAAATTATGAGAATAAAAATCAGAATTGTGAGAAAGAGCGTCAGAATTAAGATGTAAATTATATATGTGATAAAAATATGCAATTAAAAAAAAAATTATTATGGCGGGAACATGCTTCCATATTTTGATGCCATATTTAAATGGTAAATTAGTTATGAAACACAAAATAATGTATTCAATGCCAAAAATGGAAAGGTAACATGCAAAACCAAAAAACCCTTTTTTTCACTAATAGAAACAATAACTCAATTTTATAAAAATGCATCATGTCATGAATTAGGATTAGAGACACATTTAAACTCTAAATTCTTTCAATTCTCATGCATACATTTGATTTATTATTCTCATTTGATTCTCTTTATAGTTTGGTCCTAAAAACAGGCTTTATTTTCTTAAATAAAATTGCTCAGTTTTCTTTTTGATTGAAATATGATTCAGAAATGTTCCAGACTGCTTTCACTCCTTTACTACATCCCTGGGGGGGTTAATAAGTTAATTTGGTGTGTTAAGTTGAATTCAATCATTTTAAAAACTGCAAAAAATAATTTATCTACATTTCTACTATATTGCACATTCGATGCAAATTTAGTCTGAAAATACTTCGGGGGAAAAACTGCGTAAAAATAAAAAATGCAGCAGAATTACATTCTAGATATTCATACAAAAGCTGATACTCTGCTGTACTTTTCAATTGGTCACTTCATAAAACTTTTGTTTGTTTTAATGTAAACACAGGAATATTTGGCGTGCCGTTAGTTTCCGGATTAAAGAAGTGCTACACAATCAGTTTGAGCGGAAATGTTAGTGTTCCCTCTCACATCCTCAGAAAACATCATGAACTCAAAGGCCACAGAAGAAAGGGACGAACATCACAGATCCAGACGCGGTAAACATGGTAAACGTGGTAAACCGGTGCAGTGCTGGGTCTCAGAGCAGTTGTGTGCGTTTACGCCGTCCCGCTGGCCGAGTAGGAGAACTGTGGGAAGTGTGGCCTCCTCTCGCTGTCGAACGACTCCATACTGTCATCTGATCAAAACACACAACCATTTAGAATACACTCCTCTGACCTGAAAGAAGCCCAGCAGCCACAAAGTGCATGCAAAAGTAGACGATTCAGGAAAACAACTGCGATTGGTTGTTTGGGAGGGGGCACTTACTTATGCACAAAATGCTTTGACGAGACAAATTTACAGTACAGGTGTTTGATATTAATTGTAATACTTATTTGTGCACAGATGAATAACAGAGAGTCGCCGGTCCCTATTGATTTACATAGTATGGAATCAAATGCAATGGAAGTCAATGGGTGCCGTCAACTGTTTGGGTACCAACATTCTTTAAAACATCTTCTTTAGTGTTCAGCAGAAGAACAAAACTCATACAGGTTTGGAATGAGTAAATGATGACAGGTTTCGGTTTTGGATGAACTGTCTCTTTAAATGAAACGTATGTTTTGCACATGCTTCAGAGCTATTGATGCTTTATTAACACTAAACTAAGCTTTGTGCTTCAATATGCTGAAAAAAAAGTGTGTGAAATAATGCAATTTGGCCCAAAAAATTATTTGATGCAAAAAAAAAAAAAAATATATATATATATTTTTCTATTTACAAATATTTTGTTTTATGTTATATAGTGGACAGTAAAGAGAATAATTCATCAGATCTAAACGTAGGAAATGAGAATTCTAATAAAAATCATTACTGAGTATTGCATCATGAGATATTTTCATTAACATCTTGTTGGTAACTTTTTACTCATTTTGAGCTTTTAATTCTAAAATAGTGCCTGTTATGCTCTTTCATATCACACTTTCTCACAAAATGAGATGCATTTCGAGAAAAGTGATGCATTGATAACTTTAAGTAAGGTGAAGAAGTCTTGTATTCTCCATGAAAAACACCACAAACACATGATTCCTGTCTGAATTGGAGCCAGATTACAACAGTCTCATCAATCCTCGGGGCATTTTCACGTTTCACAAACTATCCTGGTCTGAAGGTCTGAATTACGGCCAGTAACAGAAGAGAGAGATGTTTTCTGCTGTGTTTTACTGCATCCAAGCCGCCACAGAAATCACAGATTTTGTGAAAAAGCTAACTTTGTAAGTTTATTCTGACATTACACTGAATGTGCAGACTGTACGTTAAATGATGCTCTTGATCAATGCATGTACCTTGTCCCGGCGGTGTGATGGTGATGGTCTGTCCTGTGAACTCCTCGTCGAAATATCTGGTGTCTGTCTCTGAAGTCACCTGCGGTTTGAACGGAGGAACCAGCTGAGAAACAGAGAAACGGTTAGACGAGCATCTGCACAAACTCAGCTCACAAACTTACAGTCGTAAGGGGCAGTTCTCTAGAAACTGAGATCTATGCATCAGCTGAAAGCTGAATAAAAGAGCTTTGCATTGATGTATGGTCAGTAAGGATAGGACTAAACTTGAAAATCTGGAATCTGAGGGATGCAAAAAAATCTAAATGTTGAGAAAATCATCTTTAAAGTCATTCAGATGAATTCTTAGCAATGCATATTACTAGTTTTATTATATTTATGATAGGAAATCTACTAAATATCTTCATGGAACATGATCTTTACTTAATATCCTAATGATTTTTGGCATTATAATTTTAACCCATGCAATGCATTGTTGTCTTTTGCTACAAAGACGTGCTCCAGAGTCACAAATAATAAATATGATCTGAAATCCATTCTTTAAACAATTAGTCTTCACTTTCTTCTTGTGCCACTAGTAGCTTTCACCTTCTTCTGGTAAACGTCTTGCCACTCGATTCCAGTGAAGAACTTGTGCTGCATGATTTCTTTAGCATCGTCTGTGCCGCCCCCTAACCTAAAACACACAAACACACACGTCTCTATCACAGACACATCCTACAGGAGCAACACCAGAGAGAGAGAGAACATGACTGGACGTCTGTCAGCACTGCAGCAATCACATCATACTCCAGAACAGATATCTATGAACATTCTTAAACTGGGTTATTTAAGATGCAAAATGACAAGATATTAAGTCTGAAATGTATCAACATGAAGTGAGTTTATGTTTAAGAACAAATATGCCAGTGGTGTCAGAAAAATTTAGTTTTCATTCCTATTAAAGTTTATTTTTACTTGTTTTAAGCTTGAACTCTTTTTTTGGTAAACAAGAAACAAGATTTCAGGATATTAAGATAAAAAACATTCCAAACTCTAAGTAAGAAGTAAATAATGAACTCTTTTTTTATGTGTATCATAATAGTTAATAATATTTAGAAATTTTGAGTTTTCATCTAAAAAAAAATTCCATTTCAGTTTTAGTTGATGTTTTAGAATTAAACGATTAATAAAAAATAAAAAAAATCAAATTACTATTATTTTTTTAATTAGTTTAAATTAGTGTATTTTAATGTCTAATATTTGTTTTTAATTCAAAAGAAATTTAAATGTAAATTTAATTTAATTCAATTTTTATTTTAGTTATTTTAGCACTTCAACTTGAACAAAAACGAGAAATGTTGCCTTGTTACTGTAACTAACTGAAATTATATTTTATTTTAGTTTACATAAATTTTACTTCAAAGTAAAACTTCCAAGATGACGTCAATAAAAAAAAAAAAAAAGAAATCCTCTCACGCATCATCAATATCCATTAGCTGACATTAAATATTAAGTCTTCTTTTCTGAAACATTTTCTGAGTTTATGCATAAAGCAAAAGCAAATTAATTCTCAAAAATAAACTTTTTTCCCTTCGAGTTAAGTAGATTTTTCTGACTCCACTGTCAGATATTTGTTCTTTTACTTTAAGCATAAACTCAGTTCATTCTGATATATTTTTTCAGAAACAAGACTTTGCTTTGTATCTTGATTTAAGAAAGTCTAGATATTAGTGCAAGAAATCAGCACAGTAATGCAGTTTGAGCGCGTCATGCGTGGCAGTGCATGCTGGGATAGGCTGACCGTTGTTTGGGGTCTTTCTTGAGCAGGCCGGACAGCAGGGATTTGGCGTCGGGTGCGAGCGTTCGAGGGAAGCGGATGTCCTCCATCAGGATGAGCTCAAACAGACGCTCGTGATCCTGGTTATAGAACGGCAGACGGCCGCACATCATCTCATACATCACCACTCCTAAACCCCACCAGTCCACCGCACGATCGTAATCATTGTCCTCCAGCACCTGCACACACACACACACACACACACACACACACGACAATGTTTGCATGACTTTCAAAGAGAGGAAAACATTGATGTGTGGTTTGTTCGGAGGACAATATTTGTCTGAGATACAACTATTTGAAAATCTGGAATCTGAGGGAGCAAAAAAATCTAAATATTGAGAAAATCATCTTTAAAGTTGTTCAGATGAAGTTCTTAGCAATGCATATTACTAATCAAACATTAAGTTTTGATATATTTACGGTAGGAGATTTACTAAATATCTTCATGAACATGATCTTTACTTAATATCCTAATGATTTTTGTCATAAAAGAGAAATGTATAATTGTGACTCATACAGTGTATTGTTGTTTATTGCTACAAATATACGTCTGTGACACTGATGACTGCTTCTGTGCTGCAGGGACACACATAAATAAATAAATAAATAAATAAAAATACATATAACCAGAGGTGGGTAGTAACGAGTTACATTTACTTCGTTACATTTACTTGAGTAATTTTTTGGGGTAACGAATACTTTTCGGAGTATATTTAAAGATGGGTACTTTATACTCTTACTTGAGTAAATTTTTGGGGAAAAATATGTACTTTTACTTCGTTACTGTGTGTTACGCTCCTCTCGTTACTTTATCTTAATGCAATAAATGTTATAATGCTTCAGTTTATTCCAAACGCGCCGTCTACTTTTCTCTGGGCAATGAGCGATGCCCAGTCGCGAATGATTCATTCTTTTGAGTCAATTCTGTTCAAAGGCTTGATCAAACCAATTGGCAAACGAGTGAATTGGTTCATGAATCAGTTTGAATGAGTCGTTCAGTTCCCTGCCGCACGCGCTGAGCATCTGAAGTGGTTCACTCGGAGTTGTAACGTTTAAGAACAGAAAGAGCGTTGAAAACGTGGCTGGAACTGCACTGAATTGAAATCTGCAAAGGCTATTATTTGCTAGCGATGGAGATCCTTATTAGATGAACACCGCGTGTGCTGTCTACTGTTTAACAGGTAATAACTTGGGCTACATTCGATTACAGTACACGATACCACTGTGACATTAGTTTGTTGTACGTGTGAGGCTTATAACAGAGGGGAGTCAAGCTGAATGCAGCTTCCAAAAGACAAAAAATAGCCGATTAAGATTTTATTAATTTTAATACAATCACACTGGTGCAAGTACGTTCAGCGAGTCATATTATCAGCTGCTAAATTCAGATCTGTGATCGATCGCTGGCGCTGAGCCAGAGATAGATGCGTTTATACAGCGCTGCGCATTATAACCAATCACACATGATTCTTTTGAGCTTATTAAAGCATTGGCCAATCAGAGGTGTTCCGATGAGTCATCGCTAAAATGCCGGTGCTTCCTTCACTCGCTCACTGACTGAATACCTCTTTCTGGCGAATTCTCTCGCAGGAACAACAAAGTGCAGATGTGTGTACGAATCTTTAATTAAGATATTGATTTCACAGTGTTAACAGTTTCAGTGATTTTAATGGGAGTTTCTGAGAGTGATTGAAATCTAGACTGTCAGTGAAAATGATCTTTAATAATGTAAATGTTATTTGCTCTCTTTCTGAACAATGAAAGATTAGTAGCAATATTTATATCACATTAACTTTCAATGTTAAATTCACATTTAATATAAAGTCAGTCGTATTAAAAATATGTTATGGCATGACACCTATATCTGTTACTTAAGTAAACAGACAGGGTTTTATAATAAATTACATAAATTGGAGTAAAGGCTGATGAAATATATACATTTATACACGCACACATACATTACATACATTTTATCTATATATCTAAATAAAAATAGGCTCAGTATATATGACCCAAAGTAACTAGTAACTAACTACTTGAGTAGATTTTTTATCCGATACTCTTTTACTCTTACTCAAGTAACTATTCAAGACTAGTACTTTTACTTTTACTTGAGTAAATATTTCTAGAAGTACTTTTACTTTTACTTGAGTACAGTTTTTGGGTACTCTACCCACCTCTGCAGATAACATGCAGGATTTATGATGCTGATGGCAACACAAAAACTGAATTTCTATCATTGTAAAAAAATAATAATAATAGATTAAATAAATTAAGCTACTTTTATGAATTCAATTAATTAGACATGTTTTTTGTTTATTAAAACTCAATTAAACCATTAAAATGGATACAAATGAAAAAGTAAAAACAGAATTTGCTAAAAATAAAATAAAATGTATTTAAAATTTAGTTAAACTTTTAACAAACTATTGTGAAATTGTTCATGATTTCAGTTAATTAAACATGCTTTTTGATTACTAAAATTTAATTTAGCTATTAAAATGAAGTCCAGAATTTTTTTTTATGAAGAAATGAATAAATAAAATGGAATTTGGGAACATAAAAAAAAAATATTACATTTTTGTTAAAATTTGTAAAAACTGTTGTTTAATTATTGATGATTAAAGATTTAAAGTTTTTTTTTTAATTAAAACAGAAAAATCCAGTCCAGAAAAATGTTAATGGAAGAAAAACGGTAAGACTTTACAATAAGTTTTCATTTATTGAAATTGTATTAACTAACATGAACGAACCATGAACAATAAATTTATTACTGTATTTATTCATCTTCATTAATGTTAGCTAACTTATAAAACCTTTTTGTAAAAAAAAACAGCAATTTGGGAAAAAAGAAATATTTCATATATGGCTCTAAAATATTTTTTGTTAAACTTAAAAATTTTTTTTTTAAATTGTTCATGACTTCAGTTAATAAAACAAAATGAGAGGAAAAAAATTGAATTAAAAAAATGTAAAAAAGAAAAACAGAACTCGCTGGAAAATCATATTATAGCACTCTTAAAATTATTTTTTTGTTATAATTTTAATATACTGTTCTTAAATTGTTCATGACTTCAGTTAAATTACTACAAAATTTATGTAGCCTTAAAATAAGAGACAGGGAAAAAATAAAAATGAGAGGGAAAAAATTGAATTTAGAAAAATTAGAATGGAAAAATGGAACTCGCTGGAAAAAAATTATATTATAGCACTCTGAAATTTTTTGAAGAATTTTAATAAACTGTTGTTAAATTTTTCATGACTTCAGTTAATTAAGTCACTAAAAATTTTATGTAACCATAAAAACAGAGTTGAGAAAAAAAAAAGTAATATGAGAGGGAAAAAAAATGGAATTCATAAAATCTAAAATGGAAAAATGTAACTCGCGGAAAAAAAAATATGTGTGTGTGTGTGTGTGTGTGTGTGTGTATGTGTGTGTGTGTGTGTGTGTTGGTGTGTGTGTATGTGTGTGTGTGTGTGTGTGTGTCTGTGTGTGTGTGTTGGTGTGTGTGTGTGTATGTGTGTGTGTGTGTGTGTGTGTGTGTGTGTCTATGTGTGTGTGTGTGTGTGTGTGTGTATGTGTGTGTGTTGGTGTGTGTGTGTGTGTGTGTGTGTGTGTGTCTGTGTGTGTGTGTATATGTGTGTGTGTGTGTGTGTGTGTGTGTGTATGTGTGTGTGTGTGTGTGTGTGTGTGTGTCTGTGTGTGTGTGTCTGTGTGTGTGTGTATATGTGTGTGTGTATGTGTGTGTGTGTGTGTGTGTGTGTGTGTGTCTCGGGGAGAGAATGACTCAGTGGTAAAGTGACGCCGTGGAGCTCTCTAGAATTACGGAGCGCTGTCTATTTCCAGAGCCGTGGTCATGTGACTCGACAGCTGGGGGCCTGCACAGCTGTGAAGCCCACATCAGCTCACAGGACTCCAGACGCTTCAGTTCACAAACACACAACTCAAGCTTCTTATGTCTTCCATTCACATTCATTTAAAAGTGTTTTAGGTTTTTGTTTTTATTTTATAACTTTTTAGTTTTAGATATTTCAGTACTTCGACTTGAATGAAAATTAGGAATGTTGTATTGTTAACTGAAATAAAAAGCATTTAAATATAATAACATATACAAAAAAGTAATTACTTATTAAAAATGGTAATATATTGAATAAAGTATTTTAAATAATAATAATTACATTCTTTAATTCCAGAAGTTGCAAGAACTGAATTTTATAGACATCATTTTATAGTTTTTTATTATCATTTTTATTAGCAATTTTCCAATGTATATTCAATATAGAAATTTAAATGTCTTTTTAATATTTTATTAATTTTTATGACACTTAAAGGTCTAGAAATCACATTTCGCTCATTTAGCAATATTATTTTAGTATGACCGATATACTGTTATAGTTTTTGTTAATATTCGTATTTATTTTTATATATTCAGTTTTCACTTTAATTTTAAATTCTTTTAAAGTAATTTTGTTGTGTGTTCTTGTAATTTTTTTATTTGTCCAAATAGTTTTTTTATGGTGTTTTTTTTTTTACTTAAAGTTAAACTAAATAAAAATGTCAACGTGATGAATTAAAATATGTTTTTTATATTTAATTTTTAATTTAGTTTAATTTAATTTTACGTTTATTTTATTTCAAGTGACACTTTAAATAATCAAAATAAAAGTTGGTGAGGTACCAAATTAATATTAGAACTATGAAATATATTTTTTTAACTATAAAATAAGCATATTTTGTTTTATTTAGAACATAAAAAGCCATCATTACAGCATCAGTAGCACACAGAAGTGCAGCATTCCAGAGCCCCAGACACACAACAAGCTCATTGTTTACAGCAGAACAACCTGTTACTGGCCCCGGCCCCGCTCCAGAGGGGCCCCTGTTGCCATGGCAACACCCCCCCATCTCTCGACCCAGGCCCTGTTGTCAAGTCAACATGGGGACCGAACCGAAGTTATTGAGAAAAAGTGAGCGAAAAAGAGAGGGACAGCTGACTCAATGTCCTATGCTACTCTTTTGATAGAATTATCACATTAAATGTTTTAGATTAGATTTTATATTTTAATTCTTACTGCCATTTAAAAAATACTGATATTATTTACTTTTATTTTGTATGTGTTCTTTGCTGCTCTTTTGCAAGATTTATTTTTCGCAGTGTATAAATGTAATTAGTTTTATGTATAAATATTATTTCATATGTATTTAAATTTTTATATAATTCTAGTCTGTTATTTTAAATAATTCTAATATTATTAAAAATGCAGAAAAATTATACTTCTAAATAATATTACATAGAATTATCACATTAAAAGTTTTATTTATATTTATACAAATTTTTAAACGATTTACTTTTTATATTTTAATTCTTACTGCCATTTAAAAAATACTGATATTATTTACTTTTATTTTGTATGTGTTCTTTGCTGCTCTTTTGCAAGCTTTATTTTTCACAGTGTATAAATGTAATTAGTTTTATGTGTAAATATTATTTCATATGTATTTAAATTTTTATATAATTCTAGTCTTATTGTTATTTTAAATAATTCTAATATTATTAATAATAATATCATTTATAAAAAAAAATATATGAAAAACATTAAATTAAATGTTTAATTTTTAATGCTTAATTGAAAAAATATATTTTTACTATATTTGATTTTATTTTAGGTTTTAATGCTGCTTTTAATAACACTAATATTGTTTACTTATTTACATGTATTTTTCTTTTAGATTTATTTGTGATATATGAACTACTGTTATGATAACTTCATGCTCTTTATTTAGTCATTTAGGGAGCTTTGACAGAGGAGATACTGTAAAATATACACAATATATAAATATATTTATGTAAAAAGAAATACCCAAATATTTTAAGGATTCTCAAGCTTTTTGGCCAGCAGATACCCAACGCCAGACAATATTTTCTTTAAGTTAACTAAATATGAATTTTATAATATTAACTTATTATTAACCTTCTGAAATACTTTGTGGGTACTTCAAAAATATATATAATATTTAACAACAATGTAAATTATGAATTACAGCTCTATCTGCGACTTGTGGGGTTCCTCAGGGCTCTGTTATTGGCCCCATCTTATTTTCTTTGTATATGTTGCCTCTGGAATCCAATTTTTGCATTTAAGGAAGCTTAGATATTGCCACATATTTAGACACATGGTCAGACTATTGCCATGAGCAAGTAAAAATATCCAGGTGTTGTGTTTCCATGGCTAAGAGGTGATTTTTGCAGATTAGTTCTATTGCTCAATTAAAACCTATACTGTCGAGAAATTATTTAGAGAAGGTTATTAATTCATTTGTTCTGTCTCGCTTTGACTATTGCAATGTTTTGTATTTGGGGTCCTGTCAGACCACTATATATCACTTTGGCAATTAATGCAGAATTCGGAGACTCGGCTTCTGGTGGGTGCTAAGAAGAGTATCATCTATCATATCATATATCATGTATCATATATCTCCTACTTTGGCTTCTCTTAAGTTTTATCCTTTGAGAGGTTGGGCTGTTATTCAATGTATTAATAGGTTGTTTTTATGTTTTTTATGCACAGCCTTATGCATCCAGCACTTTGGTCTGCAGGTGCAGTTGTTAAATGCTCTATGAATGAAGTTAATTAATGAATAAAACTAGCTACTACTCGCTAACCCTAAACTCTACACTAAATCTTTTCTGTATTTATTGCACACACACACACACACAGAGTCCCCAGCAGAGGGCAGAGTTCAGGCTGCTTCACAGGGTGTTTGGCCCCTGGGTCCCCTGGTATCATGTGTTGTTGTGGGCAGCTGTGGGGTCAGCTGGAGCGCTGGTGGCCCTTCTGCTTCACCGGGACAGAAGCTCACGTTTCCCACAGCTCTGCCAAAACACGTCCCACACAACCACTCACCGGGCTAAAATCAACGCCGACACAACTGTGTCAACACACACACACACTACGCTTACTCACACACACAAACTACACACACACACACACACAAACACTACGCTTAATCACACACATACACACACACAGTATGCTTTCACACTAACATACACACATACACACTATGCTTTCTCTCACACACACACACACACACACACACAAACACTCACACACTATGCTTTCACACTCACACACACAAACTACACACACACACACACACACACACACACACACAAACACTACGCTTAATCACACACATACACACACACAGTATGCTTTCACACTAACATACACACACACACACTATGCTTTCTCTCACACACACACACAAACACTCACACACTATGCTTTCACACTCACACACACACACACACACACACACACACTACGCTTACTCACACACACACTCACACTCACACTCACACACACACACTCCACTCACACACACACACACACACACTCTACGCTTACTCACACACACACTCACACTCACACTCACACACACACACACACTCCACTCACACACACACACACACACACACACACACACACTCTACGCTTACTCACACACACACTCACACTCACACTCACACACACACACACACTCCACTCACACACACACACACACACACACACACACACTCTACGCTTACTCACACACACACTCACACACACACACACACACACACACTCAACGCTTACTCACACACACACTCACACACACACACACACTCACTCACTCACTCACTCAGTCACACACACACTCGCTCACTCACTCAGTCTCACACACACACACACTCACACACACACACAGACTGCATTACAGCTTCTTCACGGGATTCACACAATCATTTTTCACTGCACAAGTGAACTTTCAAGGAACTGTCTAGGTCACATTTCACCAAGAACTAAGATATTTTTATATATTTTAATACATTTAAAGTAAGAGATTTACTAAATATCTTCATGGAACATGATCTTTACTTAATATCCTAATGATTTTTGGCATCAAAGAGAAATGTATAATTGTGACTCATACAGTGTATTGTTGTCTATTTCTACAAATATACGTCTGTGACACTGATGACTGCTTCTGTGCTGCAGAGACACTGATATATGTAGATAAAAAATTACAATTAAATATATGTATATATATATATATATACATTTTAATATTTGTATTTTATTGTTTTTAAATGCTTTAATTTGTATTTTATTTTCTCTATATTTTTATATATGATTTATTTCACTTATGTACTTTTACATGCTTCTTTATTTACAATCCATTTCCCTTTTTGTCCCTTTTTTTAATGGTTTACATTTATTAACATTCTTTTTTTTTATTTATATTTTATTTACATGCCATTGGCTTTTTTATTCAGTTAAAATGTTTTTATATATTTACTTTTCATTCATAATACAAAAATAATAATAATGAAATGGTTTAAGGTTTTTTTTTATTATTTTTTTTATTAATCTCATCAAAAACTACACTCTGAATAAGGGTTTATATTTGACATCCCTTAATCTATCACAGCTAATGATGAAATAATAAAAATGTAAATAAATAATTAAAAAATTCAATAATTATAACACACAAATAATAATTGTAAACTATTAATAAAAAAAATATATGTTATTTATTTATCTACAAGTCATTTGACCTTTAGTCCAAATCCCCGATTGATGTGATTTTATGAATTCTAGAAACATTAAGGTAAAATCTCAGTCAAATGTTTCCAGTTAAAGGTGCTCGGCTGATGAAATCATCTGAGATCGCTGCACTGGAGATTAAACAGGCTCTTGGTGGTTCGTCAGATCAGACTGTACTGGTTTCTGTGTGTTTTCTCACCTCAGGGGCCAGATACTCTGGAGTCCCACAGAAGGTCTTCATCGTGGCTCCGTCTGTGATTCCCTCCTTACACAAGCCGAAGTCAGTGATCTTTACGTGACCGTCTTTATCCAGCATCAGGTTCTCCAGCTGAGAGACACAACGATAGAAAAGAGACAGAAAACATTCAACCTGGAATCCTCTGATCATCTGATATTAGCTTTAACAACAGTACAGTCAACTTTCATCATATTTCCTCCAAATACATCTCAGAAAAACATTACACCATTTGCTCCAGAAACATAAATGTGAATCAAATCAATCAGTAAAAAAGGTTAAGGTGCATAAGAAAATTTTTAATAGAAAAATATAAATGAAAGTGAATTAAATAATGAATGAAAAACCGTAAAAAAATGTTTTAACTGTAAATATATATATATATATATATATAAGTAAATAAAAAGTAATTAAATAAATAAATTAGTTTAAATAATTACATTAAAAAGCAATTGAAAATAATCAACAAAAGTAAATAAATGAAAACGAAATAGATAAATGAAAAGTAAATAAAACAAATTAATTAAAAAGCAATTGAAAATAAATGAATAATTAATTAAAGTAAATAAAAGGTAAATATATAAATAAAAAGTAAATACAAATAAATTAATTTAAAAAGTAAATAAATGAACAGTTAAAATAATTGATTAATTTGAAAAGTACACTTTGTGGCAAACGTCTCGAAACACTAACATTTACTTAAACAATCCATTGCACTCGATTAATCTGAATGTGTGATTAGAAAAAAATGTGTGTGTGTGTGTGTGTGTGTGTGTGAGAGAGAGAGAGAGAGAGAGAGAGGAGTTTAATATAAGCATGTCTCATTCACCTGGCAGCTGTATCTCTCTCTCATGCACACACACACACACACTCACACACACTCACTCACTCAGTCAGTCACACACACATACACACACACACACACACACGCACTCACACACAAACACACAGACAGACAGACACACACACACACACACACACACACACACGCACTCACACACACACACACACACACACACACACACACACACACACAATAAAACACGTGGCCAGTGGCTCAGGAACACAGTCAGCACAAACAGTGTCCTGCTACAGCGGCACTTTCTGATGAACCTGAGCGGCTCTGAACCAGAGAGAGCAAGCACTGCTTCTGCTTCTGCTTCTGCTTCTGCTGACCTACAGGACCATCATCATCTGGACACAACCCCGGCACAAAACACACATCAGCCCTCTACACACACACACACACACACACACACACACCTGTGAGTCTCTGTTAATGCACCAACAACATTACTGTCTTTATTATTAATTATTAAGATTTTAGACTTTCTTTAAGCCAAATGTGTTCATTACAATGATTTCAGCGTTAAAGGTGCTCTAAGAACACAAGTTTAAAATCTTATTATACTAAACACAGATATATATATATATATATTTTGGTTTCATTTTTTAATTTTTTATTTTTTTTGGACATTTAAGATTCGTTTTGTATTGTGCCATTTTTTTCAGTCTGTAAGAATAAAACTATCACTGTGTGTTTTATAAAAATATCACTTTTTAAAATTAATTTTAATTACTACACTGTAACAAATTATTTTTTTAGTCTTATTGTAATTCATACAATAATAATAATCTAAAATAAAAATGCAAAAATAAACATATTTACAATACTTTTTTATGTATCAAACAAAATACCATCACAATGCATTACTGTACTTCACAATTTAATTAATATTAGTATTTTTTATTAATTATTTTTTACATTTTCATATATATATATATATATATATACACACACACACATGTATAGTGTTAACATTATATTATTTTTTCTATGAATTATGTTTTTTCTATTAATTTTTTTTTTTCAATTTTAGCTCATTTCACCTCATTATAATGCTCTAAAAACCTAAAATGCAATTTACGTAATTTAACATTTAATTTACAGTCATATTTTTCTAAAATACAGTTAAAAATAGTAAGGAAATATAAAAAGCAATTTGTGTGGAAAGCACTTGTGAAATTAAAGCATGTCCTGCATGTGTTTTTGTGACATCCATCAGTAAGTGAGCACTTTTGATCAGTGATGAAATGATGCTGTATGATCAGATATGTTATGATAAGAGGTGAGCTCCTGACCTTCAGGTCTCTATAGACCACGTTTCTCTCTGAATGCAGGTAATCGAGCGCACACACGATCTCTGCTCCGTAGAAACGCGCGCGATCCTCCGAGAAAACCCGATCTCGTGACAAGTGGAAGAAGAGCTGATGGAGAAAGCAGCGCTGCAGCCGTTAAAGCGTCAGATCACTGAAAACCACCGTCTGATCAGATCCTCACCTCTCCTCCGTTCGCATACTCCATGACGAAACACAAGCGGTCGTGGGTTTGGAACGAGTACTTCAGAGCCTACACCAACACAAACATCTGTTTATTAAATCATCATCATCGTAACAATTATAATATATATGATAAAGACACTGGAATACTAACAACAATGCATAGAATAACTATTAATTATTAATGAAGAAAAGTATTATAATATATACATCTGTATATAATAAGCAAAGTTTGCGTGTGTGTGTGTGTGTGTATATATATATATAATATTTTAAAAGAATATATCGTATAAATGTTATATTTTGATTCGGATTGAATCAAATTTTTCTACATTTTTTTCATATGTGTGTATAAAATATTAGTAATAATTATTCTTATAAAATATAATATATATATATAATATTTTATAAGAATAATTACACACACATATATGATAAATATTAAACAATTTGATAAAAAATGTATTAAATAATAATAATTAATATATATATATAACAGTACATACAAAGAACAATTTATCAAATAATAAAAATATATAATAAAAAATATATAGCATTATTTTTCATTCGTTTTTACAAAATCTAAACATTCATAAATCTATATAAATGT